>NC_067164.1:21562559-21675059 GCF_903995435.1 Acomys russatus | reverse complement strand
GGTAGTTCACTAAAAACTAAATAAACAAGTGAAATAAACAAAAACAAAATTCCATGGTAGAGTTTGCTGTTCCCACTGACAACCTCTTGGAACTTCCTCCTTCATCGTATGTGTCCCAGCATCTGGACTGTTCTTCGAAGTCAATCCCAGGATGTGGGAAGGACTCGTTTTATGTGTAGTATTAACCTTCCATATGCAAGCCACTGTGAAAACATCTGCTGCTGTGTCAACAGTGCCCTTGCAGTCTCAGGGGAAGCAGTCACTGTGCTTGCCAGAAGCGCTGTGACACAGAAGTGGTGATCAAAATCCAAGATAGGAAGGCAGCTCTTTCCAGCTGTGACTCATTGGCCTCTTCCTGGGCACAGATCATAGACACATAATTTTCACCACTTTTACAAACTTAAGTCTTACAGGTTTCAAATGTATGGATATTTTCTTCTCTTTCTCATTAAAAAGGATTTATCTTCCACTCTTAAATCTTGAACTCTTTTGCATGGTGGTTCTGTTATTCAAATTCCCTTCATTCAAAATATTTCTTCAATCTTACATCTACTCAGGTTTTGTCCTTTTCATATTTATTACCCCCCACAGTAGTCTTATTTAACTACAGATTTGCTGAATCTCATATCTCATTGTATGTTCCACTGTGATTTTACATCTGTTATCCCTCATGTACGTTTCTGGAGATAAACTCTCAATTTACACCAAGATGAGTCCCCCAAGAAGTGTTAGATCCTTCATCTTCAGTATCCTAAGGCCTTTACCACTTACTACCCAGCAGGGCAGTTTCTCTGCTCAGCTCATTGCCCACACAAAGCAGGCACAGCTGAACTAGTGTTGGGACGTCACTTCTCTAAGTGACTACAGCTGTATGAGTCAGTCAGCTGTGGTGAAGAGGACAGATTGTAGTGTGAAAGCAGAGTACATTTAAGCAGACCATCAGAGACCAAGCCTAAGATCTTTAGTCCTTAAAGTACTAATTATTAACAACCAAGTAAAACATCCCCAATACTCCCACCAGAATAGGTAGGTTGCAACTTCAGGTTAATGTTTGAAAGCAGGCAAATGTTTTCATCTACTGGGTAGAAAGCTAATATGAGAAACAATTATTACAACATCTGATAACAATATATACAACCAAACCACTTTTTGCACAATAGCCTCATATAAGTCATATGTATATTTGTTTTAGGAATGTGTTTTTGTGATGGATATTGGGTTAAAAAAATGCTTTAAATCCCGTGTCATTTAAGAAGTATCATGCTAAATAAAAAATTTATACATTAGAAATATGTTGGTGAAGTACAAATGGAGTTTAAGTAAGTTGTTTACATGGCAGATACTTAAAGAGTTTTCTACACATTATTCCAAAACTTCAGGAGGGATTTGGAGGACTTGGTGACCCTTTATCAACCCCTAGAACAGGGATTCCTGTGGTCCATGAAAGTGGGCAAGGTTAGGTTCCATCCTTAGACAGATTATGCTGCTGTGGAGACAGACTTAGGCTTGTCACAGCAGCAGAGCAGGACGCTTGGACAGAGTTGAGCAGCCAGCATGTTCTGGTGATAGTTCAGAGTAGGGGCCATTGTATCAGACTCTGGTGACAGGTTCCTCCACCAGCTGGGACTGAACTGAATTCTGAGAGCTAGAAGTGTGTCGCATATTTGTTTTGAGTAGCTGCTGTAGCAAGTGACCACACTCTGTGTATTTTATAACAAAGAGAACATTGATTATCGCATAGTTCAGGAGGCCAGTAGTCTGAAATAAGGTGTGGGCAGAGGCAGTTCCTTCTGAAGGGTCTCCTTGCAAAAACATCCCATTTTACCCTAGCTTCTGGAGGCTGCTAGAAATCTCGAGTGTTGCCTGGCCCTTTCCAGCTTCAAGCCATCATCTCTGCTCTCTCAGTTTCGAAGAAAGACAACAATCAAAGGATCAAGGGCTCATTCTAAGCCTCAGATTACATCTCAAGATTCTTAACTAATTGCATGTGCCAAGACATTATTTTAAAGAATGGTCTCACTCTGAGGTTTAGTATAAATTTGGAATTTGTAGAGCTAGGACTAAGGTAGGGGACAATATTGTTCAGCCCACTGAATATGAGTACATCGACACTGACTTAGGAAGAGAATTGTGAGTAAATGCCGTCAGAGGTAGGGCGGTAACACAAACACAGGTAAGCACAAAATACTAGACAGCACAGTCAGTCTATATACATGAAAAATGTAAACGTGATTCAAACATGGGAAGTGAGTGAACCCTTTCAAGAGAAGAGTTTGGTGAGAGGACTCCGTATGTGTCCTCTGACAAGGGACAACAACAAAGAACAAAAGAGAAAAAAAAGCTGTCAATCTCTGAGTGATTACTGGTGTGCCCGATACATTATGATTTAAATGCACTGTCATCTTACAACTCCATGAACACTCTATGATGTGGATGCAAACGTTAGACCCATTTTACAGGTGAGGTTATCAAGACTGAGTTTTTAAGCCACTATCCATGAAGGTGCTGGACTAGAAACTAGAAGAGTTTGAACTGAAACGGTCACAGGAGACTCCATTGTGTCGATGCGGGTACAATGCTGCAGGGGGTGGAGGAGGGGCTGCATGTGAAGGAAAAGAAGGCAAGGAAAGCTGTGAATATCAGGTTAGAGGACCTGGTGTCCAATCCTATAGGGGGATGGAAGTCCTGTAAGTTTGGGGAGGATGTACATCATCACGGGGAAGAGTTGGGGAGCATATATCCATGGTTACTGTTCCGGGTATCAGACGGCATGGGAAGTTACCCTGCAGGTCATGGAAGCTTTTGCACAGGGCTTTTCCCTCCCCAACAAATCATCTTGAGGTGATAAGGGCTTATACTAGGGTGGTGGCAAATATGACTTGTTTCAAATGTGCTGGAGGAACTCATCTTGTGTGTGTAGAAATCCTTTTTCTCTTCTCTCTTTTCTCTCCCACAGAATTTAAAAGAGAGAGTATAAAACATCATTATAGAATGTGTACTTGGTTTCTATTGTGGACAATTTTATTTCCCTACAAGTTGCACTGTTTGTTGCCTGGATTGAAACAATTCATTTTTCCTGTTCCCACCCAAAGGATTTGGTTATAACACACTATCAACAGGACATGAGTGATCCCTTCCCATGTAATTATAGGGTGTGCCGCAGCACACATGTCTCCATGCAGGAGTAGCCTGCAATTAGTGAGAAGAATTCTGCAGCAAATGTGGTTGGAGGCAAAAGGTTTGCTCGAAATTTGACAGCTTGAGCTATAAATAGATTGTTGGCTCTTTTTGCCTTTGTCAAGGACATCTTTGCTTCATCTGAAGACTTACTGTGAAATAATGCTGTAGCTATGGATGCCATATGTAAAAGCTGGTTTTGTTCTGGATCTTCTCCACAAATGGTCTGAATAAGCCATTATAAAACCGTCTCTGCGTTTCCCCCGCATCTGGAAGGTGTGCACATGAATTTATAATGCTTATGAGAGGCAGAAGTCAGTGGTTAGTCCGAGTGATCGTAAATCATTTGACTATAGATTGTGACCACATTAAGACTGAACCACAAATGAATAAGGAGAATGGACTCTAACCTGTAATCGTGGCTCTTAGGATCAAGACCCTCTCAAGCACTTATTCCTAAATGTGTCGCATGTAAGAGATGCTTGAACAATCACATTAGCTAATGTTAACCATGTGTAGAACATGGAATGACGGGTTAGCCACCGTTGAAATGCCTACTTCATAGAGAGACACAAGGGATCACTGTACACTCCAAGCAAACCACCGTGGCTGAATATGAGCCATACTGAAGCCAAAGACCTCCTCCACTCCAAAGCTCAATCCCAGCAGGTCAAAGGCGAAACACACTTAGGACATTTGGGTATAAACAACTGAATTGTTGTTCTGCATCTTGTTCTGCCACCATCAGAGAAATTTCCCCCTGCAGCAGATGGCAACAAATATGGAGACCCACAGCCAGATATTATGCAGAGCGTGAGAGACCTTGAACCCAGATCTAAACGGGATGTTTCCATCCAACCCTTCCCCTGAGAACTCAGAGAATCTTGTGGAAGAGGAGGAAGAAAGGATGTAAGAGCCAGAAAGGATGGAGGACACTAAACAAACATGACCATGGCTCACATAGTCTCACAAAGACTGAGGCAGCGAGTCAGGGCCTCGTGTGTCTGGGCCAGGTTCTCGGCATAAACACTATGGCTTCCAGTTTATTGTTTGGATGGGATTTCTCAGTGTGCCAACAAGAAGGCCTCTGATTTTTTTGTGCCTTCTATTGGGCTCTTTTCCTTCCATTGGTCTGTTCTGTACAACTTCAATATGGTCATTTTTGTCTTATTATATTTCAGTATTGTCTTTTAGAAGCCTGTTCTTTTCTAATGAGAAAGATAAAGGAAATGAATTCAACTGGGAGGGGAGGTGGGGAGGGACTGGTGGAAGGAGGAGGAGGAGGAAATCATGCATCATGAATCTATTTTCAGTAAAAGGAAAAAAGAAACTAAAATTGAACACTTCTTGTGACATCATGGTGATACGCTGTAGGAAAATAGTTTACATCACAGTGCTATGATTGCTCTTTCAGGGCACAGTGCTGTTGCTTTTGAATGTGACTGTCTCCACAGCAGCCACCCGCACCTTGGGATCTATGAATGCCAAGTTCCTTCTCCACACACAACTCTGATTAGTGACCAACGAGCTCTAAAAATGTACGTTATGGTCATAGTAGTCAACACATACACCTAAGAATTTTAAAGCTAAAGTAATTATTTGACTCAATATTTTAGTATCAAAATTTAAAAAGTAAGATGAAAACCTACTTTTCGCAAACTTCTGAGTGTCCAGAAACTTTAGCTTATGTCTGTCAGTTATATTGGGCCAGAAGGCTGAAGATGATGCTCTAATGTTACAGAGCGTGTTGGGTGGCTGTTCGTGCAGTAAACTCTCTCTTTCATTTTTTTTTTTTTTTCATTTTGGAAGCTGCTAACCTGCACTTCTAGTTCACTCATGTAATTAAGTTTTAGTCCTTCTCAAGTCTCTGATGGAGTTGAAAACTAGATAGTTTAGTCTTGTGATTAAGCTTAGTTGGCTAGGGGTTAAGATGTTTTTAGATCTAGATAGATGCTTTAAGTTAATAGAGTAATTGCGGCTTTTCCGCATTAAATAAATGTCTGGATAGTTTCCGATCCTGTTTCTGTTGTATCCTTGCAGTCTAAAGTTTGTAGTGCACAACATGATACTGGGTTTGTTACCTATTTCACATCTAAAAGATACATGTGTTAGTTCTGAGTCTACAGTTACTCTAAAACATATTCCGATGCCATGATTCATGAGATTGTCCCACATTTGCAAAACATATAAAAATATTTTAAGTATAATTTTATTTGAAATATTTGCCTCTCTAGGCATGAAAATGGGATGTTAGCGTGTACGATACACATTCCCTCCTCCTCCCAGCCTGTGTTGTGTCTAAGTAAGTTGCTACATATAAAGGGAACTGTTCAATACTGAGCCTCACTGTTTCAGCCAGATACTCTGCTCTCCATGGAAAAGGCATTTCTCTATGAGGAGTGCGGTATTCCTCCATGTTTGGGAGGCACTGTCCTTCAGTTTGCACCCTTGTGGCCTCTTGAAGGAGTCTAAAGGTATTTTGCTCTCATTTTCAAAGCTTAATATAATTGGTTTCTTATTCTTTCAATTATGTTGACAAAAACTAACATCTTAAATTGCTATCAATCACCGTGGCACATCCTACAACTGTCCTGGGGATTTTTAAAGGGTTTAGATTTCTTCATTTTCTAAACGAGTACAGCAAATGTGGACACTGTCACCCTGTCAGCTTTCAGGCATATAGGAATGCTGCCATTTCTACAGTCCCAAACAGCGAGTTCCTGTTGACACAGCAAATCCATGCTCATCTGCATTTTCTGTTGTGTCTTTATAATCACTAGTGTGACTGACCTCTTCACTGACAGTCCCTTGTCACTGAAAGATGAATTCCCTGGGAACCTTTGCTGACTTCAGATGTCAGGAAGTTCTAGAGTTAAGCTCTAGGGTAATGAGTAACATAGAAATAATAATAAATCAATACATATCTGCTAAATGAATCCTTTACAATCTCTTTAATTGTACGGGACTTTCACATTATATGTTGCTTCTGTGCTTGCCTGTCAAATTCCTGGAGACCACCTTTGCAACTCCGTATTCAGCCACAGAGTATGTTTCAAAGCAGCTGCTCACTAAATATCAGTTAGATTTATATTCAGTCACATAGAATTGTGAGGTGATATAAGTGTGTTTTGTTGAAACTGTAAAAAGTTAAGGTAGGTGGGATGATAAAGAAGCCTCTTCAGAAAAGCTCAGCGTTGACTGACACCTGTGTAGCGAGTTCATCCTCGGGTGTCCTGTGGAATGGACTCAGCAGCTTCTAATTTCATTTATAAGGTCAGTCAACATGAATATTTAGGTATTTATAAGAATGCAAAGAAAGATGTATATGAGTGTCCTTTCTTACTTGCTATTGAGAAATTTTAAGACACTTATTAAGCTATTAGTTAATTTGAATGCTAGTTACTATGATTCGGCCACAGTATATTAGGGGGATCTTTGAACTCAGTGATAGACACTCAGAAAACAAATTGCTATTTTAGTTGCTACCCACATCTTCACTTTACTTTAAAGTAAGTTATATTAAGAATGAAAATAAATGCAACTGAAAAAAAACCCTCCATTTCACTTTCGTCTGAAAGTTTGTGGTGTTCTCCCTCCACTCTCTCTCTCTCAATATGTGGTGACAAAATTTAACTCCAAGTTACGGTTAAAAATGTGTGATCTTTATACTTCTGAATATCCACTATAAGAGACCCTACACCCAACATTTCTTTAATATGAAGAATATGAAAAGTGTGTTTTATGTTGTGTCCTCAAGATGAAATTTTTTATACAGATAATGGAAAGTCTATTTTATGCCTTAGTTTTCCTAGAAGTAAATTAGAGCAAAGACTGGGCGATGCTACATGGCATCTTCTCACATGACTGAGGCCATCACTTATCAGCATGGCTTCTATAAATGTAAGCATTTTTAATCTGTCAGAGTCGTTCATAACTCCATAGCGAGCCAAGTCCCCACTGCTCTATGTAATTGTCCATGCTGAGCATAGGTTGTGAAGATAAAGAATCCAAGCACAAATGAAACAAACAAAAGAAAAGAAACCCATAGAAATAACTGATATTGGAAAAATAAAAGATGAAATAATGGCTAAATGATTAACTTTCACTGAATTAAAATTATATTTTTCAAAACTATAAAATAAGTTCATATTACAATGTATATAAAATAACATAATTTCCAAAAGTATATTCATATTTCTCAATGTACTCACAACAAATAAGCCTTTATTATAATCACAAAATGATTAAAATATCAGCTTTAAGGTATTTCTAGTCCAATTAGATGGCTTGGCAGGTAAAGGTGTTTATCATCTGAGCTCAATCTAGGATCCACTTGGTAGAAGGAGAGAAATAGCTCCCACATGTGTTCATGGGATACACATACAAACTTAATAAAAATCATTATTGTGAAAGTATTTCCCTAAAACTTATATGATCCCATTGCTTAAAATAAAAGTAGAATGCAGAGAAGCAAGTTCTGTTCCAAGGCCTGTGACTTCCCAGCCATGGGACTTTGACCAGGATTACAGTACTGGATATTAAGTGTCCTCCTGTAGAGCAGGCCTTGAATCAGGTCAGAAAGCAGCTAGTTACCCCATAACAGCTGTGCCATTATTGCACCAGTGGGCATATCCAGACTGGCAAGTTAGACTGTGGCAGGTAGGATCCAGTGCAAAGTAAAACTATTAATCTATTTTCTCCCCCCGCAGCCTGCATAGAACATCCCATCACTATGAAAGCTGGCCAGCAGAGAGAAGTGTCTTGGTAGATTTTAGATTCTTTGTGGATTGCAGCTAAAGTGTGTATTTTCAGCAATAGGGGTTTCCATGTAGTTGTGGTAACTACAAAGGACAAAGAAAATAGTGTTGCACTGGGGAGTGTGAAGGCCCCCTTAAATACCGCAGATGAGAGGTAGAAATAATGTAAGAGCCGGAGGGTGAGGAATTGTTTGAAACACCGTCTTCTGCATATGGCCAGGCTTTGTCATATGTGAACTCAGAGCAACTATGATCATTTGCATAAGACCTGTCCAAAGTCAAAATTCTAGTATAGCTAGCGTGGATGGCCTCTGGCCTCCAAACTTACTGAGGCACTACTTGCTGTTGGCAGTTGCTGGTGGAAACAGAATTATTATTTTTGAGGCCGTGCCACTGGTGGATTCCCATGCTCAACTGAATGGCCACACACCGGTGCACATATGGGCAGCAATGATCGGACTTAGTGGGCTATAAAAAACAGGCATATAGTTGAGAGAGGGGTGTTTTGGTGAGTATATAGGAGATATGTGAGGAGCTGAAAGGAAATGGGAGCAAATATGATCATATTTCATTCTGTACATATATGGAATTCCCAAGAATAAAGCAAGCTTTTAGAAAAGAAAGCAGGTTGTCAAATTTTTGTTTTCTAGAGAGGCATAGGTTCCACACAAACAAACTACAATTCATGTAAGGTCTTTGTCTCTACTTAAGGGAAGAGAGATGCTTTATTCCATCCTATACTCACAATATTTAGCTTATTGGTTGGCTGTGGCAAAAGCATCATAAATATTTGTTGTATAAATTGACAAATGCAAGGAAAGGCATTCAGAAGGAGGCTGAGCACAGATGAGGAAACACAAGGGCCCTTTTGGTGTCTGAGAGCGTGGAGGGTATTTAGCTGTTACAGTAACCACATTATGGAGGAACAACGAGAGAATAAATAATCATGAAGGAGAGAGAGGGGGAACTTTGGCAGCAATGTGAGGGTGAAATAAAATTATTGTAACTTTGGTTTGAAATTCCAAATATTGATTTCAACATCATTTAAAATACTGATACATCTCAGGAATGATTAGTTTTGTATGGTAAAAACACAATACACAAAGGAGATTTTTGTGACATCATTAATCAAAAAGGTTTATGGAGCTATAAAGGAGCATGGTTTTTATGTTTTTGAAGTTGAACTAGTATAAATACAAATTACAGTGTTGTCTTGTTAAGATGTTTCATCTCATGCCCACTGCAACCATAAAGAAAATAACTACAGAATATACACAAGAGGATATCAGAAAATGTAAACATTTCATTACAAAGAAATCAGCTAAACACAAAAACAGTAATGTAGGAAGTAGAAGACATGAATCTAGAAGAGCCAGAAATATTATGTAAAAATAAGAGCAAACTGGCAGAAACTGGTCCTCATTTATTAGTCGGCCAATTTTATCTGTCATTCATAAAATACAAGATATACTGTATATATTATATATTATAAAATCAGTATTTCTTCTATGAATTCTTTAGGCTTACTTTATTTTATTTGTAGGAATGTTCTGCCTGCATATCTACCTGCCTGAGTACCTCTTGGAGGCCTGGTACCTGGCAGAACTCAGAGAAGAGCAGCGGATCTCCTGGATCTGAAGTTACAGATAGCTGTTCGCCAATATGTGCGTGAGAGTAATTAGACCCACAGCTAGTACAAAATTCACAATTGCATTTGTAATGTGTTATATTATTGTGGACAGGACTCGATAAATGAGTTAAAGTTATTTTGGGAATATAGGGATTAGCAGATTTGTAAAACCTGTGTTCTATCTACCTCTCTCCTACAAATAGAGACATTAGATGAAAAGTCACATAGATTTGCAGTGAAAACATGGAAGGGGCATATTCCATCTGTAAAGGTGTATATAAAATTCCTGTTTTGGTTTCCTTTTATATTTTGAGTCTCGTAACTGATTTTTATATTTACCGAGTTGGAAGGTCCCTATAACAGGGACTGGTCCACTCTGAGTACACCTCTCGCACTTTGTATATTGTCCCTTGATCATCTCTCTTTCCCCATCTTTTTTCTTTCCTCACTACCATGAGGTGCATCTTTCCTCTCTCATGTCCATCTATAAAATGCTTCTGTTTTCTAGCTATTGTAGACAGAGCAGCTGTGAACCTGCCTGAACAAGTGTCTGTGGAATATGATGATGACTCCTTCAAGTAACTCCAAGGAGTGGTAAAGTGGCCAGATGGCAGGTTTATCTACAGATTTTTGGGGATTCTCCACACATATTTCCATAATGGCCATATCAGTTTGTAATCCCACTTACAGTGAATGAGGACTCCCTTTGCCCAAAATCCTCTCCAACATTTCGAGTCAGTTATCTTGGTGATCTTTGCCTCTCTGACAGGGCAAAGATGAAATGTTATGGCTATTGTGATTTGCATTTCCCTATTTTCTGA
Organism: Acomys russatus; assembly: GCF_903995435.1. Taxonomy (NCBI): domain Eukaryota; kingdom Metazoa; phylum Chordata; class Mammalia; order Rodentia; family Muridae; genus Acomys; species Acomys russatus. Next base: position 21,664,674 of record NC_067164.1, on the reverse strand, counting down.
GGATGCTCAACACTTTTGAGATATTTCTATTTAGCCATTTTTATATCCTCTTTTGATAATTCATCAGTTTTGATGACTGTATAATGAAAATGTAGTAATGAACATTATGAAATACTATTCTAAATATTCATCCTTATTCCCACAAAGCAGTGTAGTCCTCACCCATCATAAAGGAAACTTCTCAATAAATGGGGACCATTACAGAAAGCTACAACCAATCAAAATGCAGGCCTTGGAGCCTCATCCCAACTGATACATCTACAACATAACTCATAAACCCAAGGCTCAGGGAACACACTGTGGGAGACTAGGTGCAATGATCGTAAGAGCCAGAAGAACAGGGAGTTGGCTATGAGACTGTGTTTTCTAGGAATGCCAGAAGCTATGCTCATGAAGTCTCACCAGTACAAGCTCCTAAACAACCCAAGGGGGGAAAAAAAAGACAACAATAACGTACATGCTAACGTGAAAGAGAGGAAATCTCATAAGGCTTCAACCCTAGACAAAGCATAAAGGCAACTTGGAAATGCTGAGTAGAAGAAACCATTTCCTCATGAAAGCACACTATAATTGGTTATCAATATTATATCATAAATACAAGAATCTTCATGGCAAAATCTTAGTAGTATCGCAAGATGCATTTCAATCGATTGTTATTAATTCTGCACCTTAAAAGTTGGCCTTACTAAGCTATATTTTAATCACTGGTACACTTTATCAGTGTAACAGACTGCGAGTTCTTCCACAATCTCTAGAGTGAAATAGCACACAGGAATTTGTAAGCCCAGGAGATTTGGGTGGAATTATGCCCTTATCACTGAATGTGTGTGTGAATTTGAAAATGCTATGCGAATGTTAATAAGCAGATTACATAAGAGATTGTGCCAAGTTCTTACTTATTCTCTTGTACATCATTTCATTCACCTTCACACACACCTTATTTAGGCACTTTAGCCATGTAGATATTTAGTGATTACACAGAGATATTTCTAGAATCTCATGTAGGGTTAACGAGAAATTTCCATATGAAGGAGTTACTGAACTTTACACAATTTAGTAATGCGAGGACTATAGTGTGGAATGACTGCATTTTATATATTTAAATTACACCATGTCTCTTCATTACTGAATTCATTATAATTAATAGGCATTGAATGCTTATACCATAAGAAGGCCAAGAGAAAGATAGAATATGCTCTCCATAGAGTACTTAATGAGGAAGATGGGAAAATGAAAGGAAAGCATAGGGGAGTTATTTTTCAAGGCTGGTCCTTTTCCCAGAACTTTTCATACACAGTGGAGGTTTCAAATATCAAAGCCTGTTTTGCATGGCAGAAGGAGTGGAGCGTATCTGGGAGCTTCTAAGGTGATGGGGAATGCCCACCGCACTCCCAGATGACTGCTAATGACCTGACATCAGCACAGATGATGAAGCCATGTTAGAGGCAAGCATGGGAAAGCTCATAATTCTTTTATTCTTTTATAATGAAATATGATAGAATAAGAGGTTAAAAAAATAAACAATAAGCTAATTATATAAACCACAACTAAAATTACTCACCCACATCAAAACCATATATTTTGAATGCCAGGCCTCAAAAATGAATATCCTAAATATTCTTAAACCTTTCTGTTCCATTGCATTTTAAAATATATTTTAAATTAGTCATTACTCCATCTCTTTATTCTTAGAAGCCAGCATCTAGTTTCCTGTAAAGCAAGTCAAGTAGTTGTGATAAGACTATTTAAAAACATTTGAATTAAAATAATGAGGAAAATAGACATAATTAAACACATTTTAGAGTTAGTTCTGATGGCTTAAATAATATTTTGAAAATATAATATTTTGTTCTTTATGCTAATTTGTGACTTCCTGTTTCAAAAACAACAAAAGTGGCTTAAAAGAGACAAAAACCATGTTTTTCTGACATCAAAACATACTTGCATAATATTGTTTTCCTGAATTAGCTGAAATGAATGAAAGACATAAGGATTATATTTCTATTTAACTTCATAGGAGCTTGAATGTGAGAAAACAAAGAGTGCTTAGGGCAAAACAGGCTTGAGATCCTACGTAAGCCACACTTGTGAGAACAAGCCGACATCTCTGCACAGGAAGTTTGTCTAGTCTAGGGTCATCAGCTGCCTTGTTTTGCTCTCCTGAGAGTTTCAGTTGATGCCATGACTCTAGGGAACTGGAGAAGAATACACAAACAACATAAAGGGGGAAACCCATGATTTCCTCTGCTAATCATCACCCAAAAGCACAAGATCGACCCTAGTAATTCATCAACGTTACTGCAATACATTTGGCATTTCATTTCTTCCATACATGAACTTAATGGGCAATCTATCAGCTTCACAACAATTTTTCTCTAGTAATGACTGGCAAGATATTTTTCTGTTTATTTAAATTTTAGTTCATGGAAGACCCTTTAGAAACATAATGGTAAAGAAAAATAATCAATTTATTGATAAGGATCAGGGAAGTATGCCTATCCTCAGAGTATATAGCATATGCCATATAATCATTTCATTTTGGAGGTGTATTTGAAATTTTTCCTTTCCACACTTTCCTCTTTCTTTTGCTTCCCGCTGATTCCTAGCCCACTGGCTGAAGAGAATTGTTGTCTAGATTTGTAGAACCTAGATGGCTTGTAGAACACCCTTCCTTAGTAACCAGCCAGAGAAGGGCTAAGTCCACGGCAACCTGCTGCAGTATTCGGGAGCAATGCATACACTAGCTGATGCAGTGGCCAGCCAGTCTAGCTACCTCAGCTCACTCTGAATCACAATTTCCAAATCTGAACCATAGAAGATAGAGCTTGAGAGAGCTAGTTTCTGTCTTCTTCCAAACTGTTCATGAGTAAACCTGACTCCATCCTACAAAAACTTGTCTCCCAAATATTTATATTCAAGTGGTAGGTAGTCAGGACATTTTTGGTGTGGATAACCTACTGCTGGGAATAAGTTATCAAAGCCATAGCTTCAAAATGTGTTGTTATTTGAACATTGTGAAAATCAGTTTAGAAATTCAAAATTCACTATATTTCTAGATGGAAAATAAATACAGGTTCATCAGTTAATAAAAGGTATAATTATCATTGTCTTCTTTGTACGCATTATGGAAGGATTAAGGTGATAAAATTCATTTAGTCATAGTTGAAAACTACACAAGTCTTCCCAAATCCCAATGTCCAGCTGCTGCTGGATCCCCCATACCCTCTCCTCCAGGTCGGCCTTCTCCTCCCTGCTCTATAGGCTGGCCTGGCTTCCCTGGGATCGCTTTTTCCTCTGGCACCACATAAGCCCTGCTCCTCCTTACCCCACAATGCTTCCTCTTTCTGCTCCACTGGAACCACCTCCCTCTTCCATTCAGGTAGAACCTGCTTCTTCCCATCCCTTCTTTGAGTCTCTGGGAAAGCATTTCTCTGCCTCAGCCATAGGACTTTGGCTTTTTACTTCCAAAGATGACAGATCCCATGGATTTCCTATGGTCTCCTGTCTCCACACCTAAAGATTCCACTAGAAAACTCTAACAGCTGACAAAAGGATTCACCAAAATAGCAAAATACAAAATTAAAACACACAAATCAGTATCTTTTTAGATACTAGTGACAATACCAAGAAAGAAATCAGAGAAATATCGTATTTATAATAGTCTCAAAAATTTGGAATATATCTAGGGAAGGGAAAGACTTGTATAGTGAAAATTTTAAGACACCGAATAAAGAAATGAAGAAAATACCAGAGATAGAAAGATCTCCCATGCTCGTGTTTGGCAGATTGATATTATTAAAATAGGTACCCTATCAAGAGAAATAAATCTACAAAGCCAATGCAATGCTCCTCAAAATTACAATGTAACTCTTGACAGAATTGGAAAAATAATCTCAAAATTCATGGGGAAATACAAAAGATACAGGATAGCTAGAGCAATCCTGCCAAGGTAACATAATCCCTGAGTTCAAGTTATAGTAACAAAAGCAGCATGGGACTGGCAAAAAATAGCATGTTTATTAATGAAATAGAATTGAAGACCTACATATAAGCTCACACTCCAGTGGCTACCTCATTTTTGACAAAGAGGCCAACAATACACATTAGTGGGAAAGGACAGCATCTTCTACAAATGATGTGTTCAAACTAGATAGCTACATGTAGAATTAAAGTAGATTATGATATCTCTTTGTGCACAATATTCAAGTGGATCTAGGACCTCAAAAAAAAAAAAAATGAACTGATAGCAGGCATCTGATGGAGAAGGAAGTTCCTATTCAGTGGCAAGGAGGTTGCTGTGGTCAATGCTCTATTGCTGTAAATAGACATGGCAACGCTTGCAAAAAAAGTACTAAAGTTGGGGCTTGTTTACAGTTTCAGCAGTTTACATGGCGGGCAGCATGGCAGCACATAGGCAGACATGGTGCTGGTGAAGTTGCTGAGAATTCTATACCCTGATGCACAAGCACAGGAAGGTGAGAGACACTGAGCCTGGCTGCTTTACTCCTGAAAGCTTCCCCTCATGCTGGTGATACACTTTTTTCAACAAGACCACACCTCCTAATCCCTCTTAAGTAGTGCCACTCCCCCATGACCAAGCATTTAAGTATATAAACCTACAGGGTCCACTTTCATTCAAACTACTACAGAGTTAGACAATAAAATAAATTATATTTTCATTAAATTATAATACTTGTAAGTACTCATTAGTGACTATTATATTGGATAATTTCAGCTACATATAAAAAATGTAGTGTGAGGTGACATTAGGAATATTTTAGATGAAAGTTTTTGTAAAATTGAGTCATTCATTCCAACTGATTGCATGCATGTGTTTTATTTGGTGGCTATTTGAAGAAGCTTATGCTTTTATTTGTATTTTTAAAATTACCTTGCTCCTTAGTGCTGTTTCCTATGTTTTGTAAATATATGAATAATTAAGAATTTAGTGTACTTCAATCACATAAGCTGAGGAAATATGACCTATGTTTCCTTTTCTCCATTTTTTTCATTAATTTCTGTTAATTTTTTTCCTTTGGAGATTTAGATCTCTCTCCCATGTGTGTGTCACAGGGTAACCTTGAACTTGGATTCTTATACCTCAGCATTCTACATGCTAGAATTACAGGTGTGTGACAGGGTAAGTGGCTAGGATTTTGCAGTTTTTACTCATCTTTTCTCCACGTAATAATATCACTAGCTCTGAGATCTTAAGTCTTTGGACTTTATCCCAAGATTTGTGTCAGATTTGTGACAGAACTTCTAAGTCAGTTGTACCCAGTAAGGGTTTGCAAAGCCACTCAACAACACCTAGTACTGTTGCTCCCTCTTTACCAATCATGTGTTTATTGTTGGGTTTCAATGTTAGAGTCTTTGATGTGCAAGTAGGCTGCACCTCTCTCCTATCAGTATAATTAGTTATATGAAACACGCTAGTTTGTTGTAATCATTGTAATTGTTCACATATATTACTGTCTCTTGCATATAAGAATGGCACATTATCTAATTTAATCATTACTGTTCATTTTAATTTTTTTATTTTCATAAAAGAAAAGGAGACCTATTAAGAATTATTTTCTGTTTCTAAAAGGTGAAATCTATAGCCAGTTAGAGAACTCAACATTAAGCACATGGTTATTTGAAGGCAGTTAAGATGCAGTTATTAAAAACATAGTTTCCTTTTATCTAAGGATTAAATGTGAAAAGACATATTCTAAGTGCAAAATAATTGGAAAATCAGTTATCTAGTACACAAAGTAACACATATGCAAACCTTTATTTGATTTCTGCTGTTTGCTATTTGGAGAGTCATGTTTTTATTTTATTTTTTATCTATTTTTTTTAGACAGGGTCTGTCTACATAGCCTGGCTGTCCTGGACCTTACTATGTTTGGCCTCAAGCTCACAGAGACTTGCCTGCATCTACCTCCCTGGTGCTGAGACTAAAGGTGCATGACACCATACCTGGAAAGTGACATGGTTTTTTTTCTCTGTTGTTGTTTTGTTTATAATTTATTTATCTTACATGCCAATTGTTATCCCCTCACTTGTATCTTCCCATTCCCACACTCCCTCCCTCTTCTGCCCTATTCCCCTCCCCTAGACCTCTGACAGGAGTGGGGGTGGGGTCCCCCACCATCTGACCACATCCTATTGGGTTTCATCAGGATAGCTTGCATCCCTGTGTGCCTGTAGAGACACCCTGCCAAGGGGAAGCGATCAAATCGGAGAAACAGAGTTCGTGTCAGAGGCAGTCCCCACTCCCCCCCAAAACCTTGGAGAATGAGTTGTCCATTCCCTGTATCTGGACAGGGGGTATAGGCTCTCTTTATGCACTGTCTTTGGTTGGTGCAACAGTTTGTGCAGGCTCCCCTGGGTCTTGATTTGCCGGCCTTGATGGTCTCCTCTGTGGGGCTCCTGAACCCTCTGGTGACAGCACATGCTGTCGAGGATGTGGAGAAAGGGGACCACTCCTTCATTGATGGTGGGAGAACAAACTTGTACAACCACTTTGGAAATCAATCTGACCCTTTCTCAGAAAATAGGGAATAGTGTTACTGCAAGACCCAGCTATACCACCCCTGGGCATATACCCAAAAGATGCTCCACCATGCAACAAAGTGACATGATTTTAATTTCAAAAATAAGTACATATTCTTTGCATACATGTAATTGTCACAGTACCAGCTAATTATAGGTGCTCTGTAGGCTGTGCTCAGGCTTCAGTGGCAAAGCAGGAACAATTCTGTTGTTCATAAAGAAATGTTTTCCATAGTTCTGGATGCAGCTTTCAAATCCATGACCAAAAATAAGGAAGCTTTGGTGCAGGCAGAGTAACAGGGTAAGCCAGTTCCTGCCTCACAAATATGTCTGTCATATATATTGGGCTAGAAGGCTGAAGATGATGCTCCAGTGTTATAGAGATTTTGGGTGACTGTTCAGGCAGCAAACTGTCTTTGTCATCTTCTCATTTGGGAAGCTGCGAACCAGCAATCCCTGTATTCTCAGGTAATTGATTTTATTCCTTCCCAAGTCTTGGATGGGGTTTAAGACTAGATAGCTAAGTTTTGCAATTAAGCTTAGTTGTTTAGGGTTAAGATATTTTTAGGTCTAGGTAGATGTTTTAAGTTGATAATGATCAGATATGACAGATATTGGTTTACATTCAGAATTTTAGACTTACCACGATAGGAAATATGTTTTCTCTAAGGCTACCAAATACAAATAGTCAAAACACTATGAATGCAACATATATATAATTTCTGATTATTTCATGGTTCTTCTTGCTATAGGTAGTTTATTGTATATATGTGTAATAATATAAATGCATATGTAAAATATTTTTAAAAAATTGGAAAAAGAACATATCACTGAATGGACAAAGAAGAATTTAAGAAAGGAATAAAAAAGATCCTAAAACTAAATTAAAATGAAAACACAACACAACGAAAATCTCTGGGACACATTAAAGCATGTTCCCGAGAAGAAATTTAGGCAAGAGTAGCATGGAAGAAAGAGGAAATAGTAGGACCCACAGGGTCCTGGAAACCTACAAGAAGAACTTTATGACAGGCAGATCTGGATCCTGGGGTCCTCCTCAAACTAAGGCACCAGCCAAGGAGAATATAGGCAGTAAGCTTCGAACCCCTACCAAGACCTAGCCGACGAACATGACACTCTCCACAGTTGAGTGGAGAGTGAGATCTGACTCTCACACGAACTCTGGTGCCCCTTTTCTGACCATGTCCCCCAAATGGGGAGACCTGGTGACACTCAGAGGAAGGATACCTAGTTAGTTAACAAGAAGAGACTTGATATTCTGAGAGCATATATAGGGGGAGGAGGTCTCCCTCAGTCACAGACATAGGGGAGGGGAGAAGGGGAGAAATGGGAGGGAGGGAAGAATGGGAGGAAACAGGGGAAGGGCTAACAATCGAGATGTAATATGAATAAATTAATAAAAAAAGATTAAAAAAAATAAATAAAGTGTCAGTTCCTATACATCAAAACAAAAACAAAAACAAATAAACAAACAGAAGGAGCAAAACTAAGTGACTTAATGATGCAACTCAAGAATTTGGAAAAACAAGAAAAATCCAAATCCAAATTCAGTATGTGCCAAGAAACAATAAAAATTTGAGAATCAATTAAATGAAAATAAGAAAACAATATAAAGAATCTATATATACAAGATCTTCGTCCCGATTCAACAAAGGAAAGACAAATCAATAGAATGAGAAATGAGGGGAGCATTAAACAGATGGATGACAAAGAAATTCAGAATATGAGAGAATACTTGAAAAACTATAGTTTATTGAGTTATAAGATCTAAAAGAAATGTCTAGATTCACCTAAGTCACCAAAGTTAAAACAAGAAGATATAAACAATTTAAACAAACCCATAACAAATATGAAAAAAATGAAAGTACAATAAAGAGATTTCAAATACTACAACTAATACTTTTTTGTTTGTTTTTGGTTTTTGTTTTTCGAGACAGGGTTTCTCTGGGTAGTACTGTCTGTCCTGGACTCATTCTGTAGACCAGGCTGGCCTCAAACTCACAAAGATGCACCTGCCTCTGCCTCCCAGAGTGCTGGGATTATAGGCAAGTGACACCACACCCAGGAAAATACTTTTAATTTATTGAAAAAAAATAGGAAAAAACATAAGGAGCATATTCCAATTTCTTCTCTGAAGCCACTATTCTCTAAAAGTAAAACAAAGTTAAAATAAATAAAATAAAACAAACAAACAACGCCCCAAATTATAAGCCAGTAGTGTTGATGAATAGAAAGGATCAATCCACAATGCAATACTTGCAAAATGGATGTTAACATATGTAAATAAACTCACTAACCAGGATCACATCAAGTTTTCCTGGAGATGCTGGAGCACTCCAGGAAATGTAAATGTAATACAGCATGTGAATGGACTTGAAGAGAAAAATCACATGATCATCTCAGTAAATCAGAAAAGATTTTTGACAACAACCAAACCTACCTTTATGATAAAAATCCTAAAGAGAGCAGATCTGGAGGAAACATACCTCAACAGAATAAAGGCAATCTATGACAAACCCACAACCAACATTATCTGGAATAAAGACAAAAACCAAAAACCAAAAACCAATGCAACCTCACTAAATTCCAGAATAAGAGAGGGTTCCTTCTCTTCAACTGTTTCCAGTGTCTATTCTATTTGTCCTTCTGAATGAGAATTAAGCATCCTCCCTAGGGTCCTCCTTGTTATTTAGTTTCTTTAGGTCTGAGTATTGTAGTGTGGTTATCCTGTATTATTTGGCTAATACCTGCTTATAAGTGAGCATGCACCATGCTTGCCTTTCTGCTTCTGGGTTACCTCATTCAACATAGTGCTCAAAGCACGAGCTAGAGCAGTAAGACATAAGTAGAAAATTTAAAGGGTACAAATAGGTGAAGAAGATGTCAAATTGTCCCCCCTTTTTAGATGATATTTTACATTAGAGATCTCAAAAATTCCACAAAAAAAAAAAAAAAAAAAAAAAAAAAAAAAAACTTAGGAAAGTGTTCAACATTTCATCAAAGTGACAGAGTATAAAATCAACCTATAAAATCTGTAGTCTTTCTATACACCAAAACCAAGCACGGCGATAAAGAAATCATGAAAATAATACCCTCAAGTTAAGTGTAGCTATCATCCAGTATCAAACAATGTCCTTTTTGCAGTAAATAGAGACCATTACAGAAAGCCACGGTTGTTCCAAATGCAGAGACCAACTGGCTATGGGGTGTCCTAACTACTACATCTATTCAACTAAGGCTCAGGGAGCATTGTGGGATGGAGGGCAGAGAGACTATAAGTGCCAGAGGACTGCTGTGAGAGAAGGCTTCCCATACATGACAGCAAAGCTGCACACATGAAATCTCAACACCATGGTTGCCTAAAGAAAACCTAAAAGCATGACATCACCAATGGACATTCCAGTATAGATGGAGGAAATCTCACAAGACCTCATTCCTAAATAAAGAGCTACAGGCAATTAACGGCTGCCGAAAGGAGGAGAACAAGTCTTCTTCCAGAAGTCCTTAATATATTATCTCATCCCCAATAGTCAACCCTGAACAGATAGCCACATAAGCAATATTAAAGGGACAAAAATAATTAAAGAATAAGAGGGAAATAAAGTCATCTGAAATGTGGTCATCTCCAGATCTGCACTCAGATTTTGTCAAAAATATGCTCCCTAAGGATTATTCTCTTCAGTAAACCATTTTTGTTCTGTATTCTGTTCACTTATCTCAAAAGTAGAGACAGAAATAACCAGTAAGCAGGTTAGGAACCTAATCACACATTGAATGTGCCAGTGAGACCTGTAACAAAACCAGTTTCTACAAGTAATTTTTAATCACTATGAATTCCTAGTCCAATTAATGACATTTAAACTAAGCAAATTGGGCAAAGTTCTGACTGAAGTAATTGGGGCATTCCAACTCACCAAGCTATTCTTTTCCTAAGCCTCCACCTGAATCCTAAGTCAATCTGTGGGTGTGTAAGTCGCTCTACTGCAGGAGGAAGATACTTAAAGAGTCATGCTGGGTTTTCATGATTGCAACAGTAAGAAAGGCCACATGAAGGCCACATGAAGCTGTGTTGGCCTCACATGCCCATTTCTGTTGAGGACTTGCTATCATAAAACCAATAGTTTATTTTGATGCACACCAAAGCTATTCATGTTTTCTTTCTAGAATCTGGGATTTTTATAACCTAAGTCCCTTAGTATTTTAACTTGTCTATATGCATAAATGTCCAAATGGAAAAATAACTTCATTCTATGTGTTAAATCATTATTCAAGAGCTGTATTTTAGCAACCCTCAAGTGACTTGGCACTGTTCCGAAGAGCGCAGATAGAGGAGATGGAGAATGTATTAAATGTTTGTGTTAAGCCAACCACACTTAATTTAAAAGTTTGCCTATTCCAACGAAAACCAAACCTTTGAAAATCCAAGAACATATTGTCTAGCCCTAAACCACTTTTTATAAACAAAGACATCTAGTTACCACAGAAAATTTTGTTTCATAAACCTCTTATATATCATCCTGTCCTCTCTACATGATGTTTTTTCTTCCTCCTGATCTCCCTGACTCCCATCTGTATAAAAGGGACAATATACAGTTTTACTTAATGGTATTAAGAGAGCAGGGAGAGAAAGAAGGGAGAGAGTGAGATGAGGAGGGGAAAGGAAATAAGGGTAAGGAGGAGAAGAAAGAGGAGAGGGAGAAGAGGAGGAGACGGGGTAGAGGAGGAGAGGGGGAAGAGGAGGAGAGGGGGAAGAGGAGGAGAGGGAGAAGAGGAGGAGAGGGAGAAGAGGAGAGAGGGGAAGAGGGGAGGGAGGAGAGGGGGAAGGGGAGGAGAGAGGGAAGGGGAGGAGAGGGAGAAGAAGAGGAGAGGGGGAAGAGGAGGAGAGGGGGAAGAGGAGGAGAGGGAGAAGAGGAGGAGAGGGGGAAGAGGAGGAGAGGGGGAAGAGGAGGAGAGGGGGAAGGGGAGGAGAGGGGGAAGAGGAGGAGAGGGGGAAGAGGAGGAGAGGGGGAAGGGGAGGAGAGGGGGAAGAGGAGGAGAGGGGGAAGAGGAGGAGAGGGGGAAGAGGAGGAGAGGGGGAAAAGGGGGAGAGGGGGAAGAGGAGGAGAGGGGGAAGAGGAGGAGAGGGGGAAGAGGAGGAGAGGGGGAAGAGGAGGAGAGGGGGAAGAGGAGGAGAGGGGGAAGAGGAGGAGAGGGGAAGAGGAGAAGGGGAAGAGGAGGAAAGGGAAGAGGAGGAGAGGGGGAAGAGGAGGAGAAGGGGAAGAGGAGGAGAGAGAAGAGGAGGAGAGGGAGAAGAGGAGGAGAGGGGGGAGAGGAGGAGAGGGAGAAGAGGAGGAGAGGGAGAAGAAAGAGGGAAAGAAAGAGTAGCAGGAAAGGAGGAGGAAGAAAGGAGACAACTGACTTCAACTGAACTCATCCTCAGTTACACTAAGGGAGAATTTACTAAGTGCTTGGTATTCATTAGGCAATGAGAGCAGTGTTACAGCTATGTCATTATACGTCCATGTGTACACACACAGTCCATCTAAGTATATATGCATGATATATGTCACTATATGTAACTCAGTCTCCAAATAACCACATATAATGAGAACTACTTCTTAGTCCACAAATGGTGATCAGAAAACCACATATAAAACTAGTGACTAAAGCTATACTGTAAGGCTAAAAATCTACTCTGTCTAGCCTCTACGCTTATGGGCTTTGGTTTGTTGCACTGATGACTTATTGGTTGTTCGCCTGTGCCTGGATACTAACATTGCATATAAATGCAGAAAAATGTCATTTGTCTTTCAAATGTTCACAAGTGATTTGGAAAAACCCTTTTCTTGTGTTGTTTTGTACATTTAATCAAAACCAACAATATGGACTCTCGTGATGGGATCCTTAGATTAACAGCACCTTGACGACTCTCTAGACATGAAAGCTCCCACTCCCATGCAGTGTTTGTGTGATATTTCAGAGCCAATGGACTAAACTGCATGAGAGTTGAGGTGGGGTTGTAACTTTCTTGGTGCTTTGGGCAGAAACTTCCTGGAAGAACTGAGACTTGGGGAGGAGTTCTGCTTTTCTTCAGAGGAAGCAGAGGCAAAAGTCCCATCTTGTGGGTGCTCCTGGAGAGTGATGATTGGACGTAGAGAGTGGAATTAAACTAGAACTAAAATCTTATATATTTCAATCATTTCTCACATAGTACTTAGTATAGGGTCTCCAACAAATAACTACAATCAACTATGACAAAAAGGGATTACAGTAGAGAGTGAGGAAACTCTCAACTGAATGTGTGCTGTTGACTTGGCATGGCCATGCGTTACTCCAGTGTCAAGGCTCCATGGGAGTGCTAACGCTTTGCCCAACAGAGACTCAGCAAGATGCCAAAGCCTTTCTCTGCTCCCACTGAGAATGCTTATAGTGTGTGCAAAAAATGTCCACTGATCTATTTAGTAGGCAGGTTTCTGCTGTGGATTATAAGATTTGTAGCAGGTAATATTTCTTTCGCTGGTATTGTAGCTTCCCAAACCATGAATAATATTCAGGAGGAGGAAGGCTTCTAGGAAAACCTCCCCATATTTGATGACATAAGTAAGGTATGTTATTGGATATTATTATTTTAGCTTTGCTTTTGCTTTGTTTTGTTTTGAGGGATGATGGGAAAAATCTGGGAGGAGTTTGGTGGAGTAGGGGAAAGATTATGGTCAAATATGTTTAAAAATTTTTAATAGAAGTGTTTTAAAGTCTCTGTTTTTAAAAAAGAAGAGGAAAAAATAATACAAGGAAGTTTAACATCTCCTGGATGTTATCTGCTTGAAAAGTGCCTTGTTACTGAGACTCTTCCTACCAAGATTAGCTGCACCTCCCTCCTTGTTCAGCTGTATATAATAACTACCTCTTAGTTTTTCAGCATAGGGGTTTCTGTGACCACCAGGGCCACCAGAGTAACAATACTTTTGAGGCAAAAGGAAATCCAGTTAAACATGACTCAGTAGCCAGTGTTGGTTCAAACTTCTAGAGTCTGACACCAGGCACTTTATTGTAAGCATATTTTACTACAGTAAAATTTGGGGGAAAGTTTTCTGGTGTAACACAATCCACTGTGCAGATGGAAGTACAATTACATGGACACTCCTCAAAGTATATGCCTCTTCTCCCGTGAAGATGGGACCCAGAGACAGGCTACCGTGTTACCTAGGGGAAGGTCTGGTGTGGTCTCACTCATACAGATACCACTGAAGAGGTCATTTCAGCTATTAGCCACCTCCGCCCCAGTTGTGGGTGCTTGGGGGAGCACTTGGCCATAAAGATAATACAAAGGTTAACTAGATGATTGGTCACCTCTAGTTCCACTTGTGGGAGTTTGGTATGGCCTGGCTTAGAGATAGCACAGACCATCAGGCCACTAACCACCTTCACTCACAACTATATGAGTGGAAAAACAGGTGATGCCTCCTGTTGAAGAGGCAACACTGTGTGTTTAAAGTTCCTGGTTTCCCTAGTACGTATCTGTGAGCACAAGGACCTTGTGCTCCCAATATGCCTGCATGTACTAGCCCCACTTCCCCATTTAACTGTATGTAAAAGCACACTGAGCTTCCAGCGTGCTGCGGCTTCTCCATCAAAGAGCCCGGGCTACCCAGTCCCAAATTTTCTGTGTATGTGTGTCTGCCCTTTCTTTGGCTTCTTGATAGCCCTAGTCAGGGATCTTGGACTCAAGCCATGCACAGATTCGGCCGACTTGAACTCTCCTGTATAACTTTGTCAAGTTTTCTTGCACTTCCTCAGGATACTGTGAGGTAATTGCAGGAGATGATCTGCTGACTAAGGAAAGAATGCCAAGAAAAGATGATGGGACCAGAGGAAGCCTTAGATGTAGATGTTTCTCAGAAAATCTAGAAGCCAACAAGTTGGTGAGGAAGGGGCCAAAGGTGATTAATTATTGAAACATGAAACGAAAGAAATACAAGGAAAGAAAGAAAGAAAGAAAGAAAGAGAAAGAAAGTGACTAAAAGGCCAAGAAAAGATGATTTTCAAGTTACCTTTATTTTAAATAAAGCATGGAAACATACAATGGCATTAAGCACCACTGGAGAGAAACTGAGATTAGCTACCCTGATCTATATTTGTGTATCTCATATACTACATAGATCTTACACATTTTCTTCACACCGGCCAGAAGATAAGACATTTTATGTCAACGACAGGGTTAAGAGTTAGCACTGCACATTTCCATTAGACCTCTGTGCTTCTTTTCAGCATTCTGTAAAGACTGCAAGTCTGGGGATATTGTTTGCAAATCACAAATATTTTATGTAGTTATAATTTCTCTGTATCTTATTTCTTCATGGATCAAGTATGCCAGAGGTACAAGTTTGTCTGTGCAAATAGTATAAACATTTTAAACAGTGAAAAACTCAATTTAAAGTAAATACTCAGCACTGGGAACTGGGGAATCTGGATTGCAAAATAAGGCTACTTGAGGAATTAGATGCATGTCAGCAACCACAGAAGCATTCTCCATCTCCAGGACGTCCTGTGACTGAGGAACAGCTATAAATTTAGCATTCTCCCATTGTAAGCATTTAAAATATTTCAGTGATTGTCTTGATAGAATTCCAGTAAAAAGCAGCTGTCAAAATGTATCGTATATTTGCAAACCTCCTACACTGTTCCTAAAATCGGTTGAGGTTTGTTTTTGTTTCATTTGACTTTAAAAGGGTTGTGTGAAGCATAATTCAGGTTTGGTCAAACTTTTACTAATATTCATAAGAGAACGATTACCCATAATTAGACTTTAGTTTTAAAAGAAGTTCATATTTTAAAAGTAATAAAGTATCTAGGTGGTAATTTGTCTTTATGGTGCCATTAATTAAGGCAAACAGTGTTGGGCTATTGTGTATACACTCCGGTGGTGCAAATAACCACTTTTATTCTGTTGAATCTGTCCTGTCAGATTGCCAAGGTAATGTGGTTTACACTGTTTCCATTAATTTTAATATCTTCTCTCATACTTCCTTTCCACACCAAACTATGATTTGATTGTACTATGATTATCCCTTTAAAACTATGTCAGGAAAAGTGCCTGAAGGAGTACAGTTTCTTCTGCAGACAATGTTGTCCACCAAATAGAAGACATATTTTTATTAGTCACACATATATCACAAATGTGTAAAAACTGGGCATAACTAGTTTACTGGCTAAGGAGAAGCCAAAGAAAATAGCAATTCCAAGTTTCAAAATTACTAGAAAATATGTGGATGTATTTTCTGAGCTTAAAAGAAGAAAAAAAAGTATAAAATGGTCATCATTTTGTTCTGTGTGGTCCTGCACATAGTGTATTACTGCCAGACTCAAGAAGCACACGAATGGGTGCACCAGCATCCCAGGATGGATGGGTAAGGGCTTAGGAGGCCCATCCTTCAGTGAGACAGCCACTGATGATACGCTACTCTCTGTGAAGTAAATAATCCTCCTCCCATGGCCATGCAAGTAACTCTAAATTCAATAGGACAGACATCAACACAAATGAAATTTCCCTGTTTAAAATGTTTAATTTGAAAAACATAAATTCTGTTCTTTATCCTTTTATACTATGTGGAGGAAATGGCTTCCCTGCCACTTATATAAAGAAAATGGTCATCTGAAGAGAAAATTCAAATATGGATGTCCTTACATATCAGTCTGTACCAAGAGTTGCTGTACTATGTACTAAATCTGTGAATGAAAGGAAAATTCATCTGATAGAGCTTTAGAGTCTGGAAAATGGAGAGGAAATATTTAGTTGTGAGGTTATTACACGAGTGTCTGTTTTCACTGCACGGTGGC
The DNA here is from genome assembly GCF_903995435.1 of Acomys russatus. Taxonomy (NCBI): domain Eukaryota; kingdom Metazoa; phylum Chordata; class Mammalia; order Rodentia; family Muridae; genus Acomys; species Acomys russatus. The sequence goes on along the minus strand of NC_067164.1, from coordinate 21,648,297 downwards.
TTCCAGCTGCAGTGCCTGCAAGGTAAGAGCTGACACTTAGAGCTTGCAGGAGTCTCCAGCAGAGCAGTGAGCGCGTACTTTCCTTCTCCTTGTACCCACACAAAATGCTCAGAGGGATCTTACAGGAGCCACGCCTCTCCTCACATGACCTGGAAAGTACACTGGGCACAACTGGTTCCTAGATATCTGTTGTGCTGTGCCTTACATGGCTTCACCACCATAGTACAAACTGAAAAGTAGAAAATTAAAGAATAAATGGTCCTATACTCCTACAGGGACATGGATGAGAGCTAGCACTGTGAGTAGTTATTTTTACTGTCCTGAGAAAACATTTGGAACTTACATACCATAAATTAATTACACACCTACAACCCTTTAAACGAAATATAGGCAACTCTAATAGCTAAAAGTAATGCTTTTTTTCTATTTGGCTTTATAAACACAGAAAGACTTCAAAATACAATTTTAGATAGAATAATATAAATTATTTCCTAAACTCATTGACAAGCTTCAAAAATTATAAGTATAATCTTGTTTCATCTTTGTAGTAGCCGACCCAGTGATTATATTAGAATAATCATAAATATAATAGTAGTATACTCATGTGATCAAGATGGGCCTTTAATAGGGAAAATGCTATAAAACTGCCGCAAAAAGTATTAACACATTAGATTTCCTCATTTGCTGCATAAATGTCTTTAAAATTATTCAAAATACAAATTATAACATTATATTTAGCTAATATAAATTTGAAACCAATTCTTTTCTTAAATGGAGTGTGCATATAAGAGTGTCTGTGATAATGAAGCCACCAGTCAGCAGGAAGGAACCGAGACAGTAGGAGTGTTCCGTGAGGAACAGAATTCCAGAAGCATATGATACATGACTTCTAGGATTAACCCATGTCATCTTTGAGGGTTTGAGGAGCTAGAAAGACAGGAATTATTATTCTACTACCAAGTTGGGTCCAATTTTTAATTGTTTGAGCTTTTAGAAAATGGAGTTTGTATCTATGTGATTCTTCTTTTGGAGTCAGATTCACATATGGACTTTAACCTACATGCTAAGCATTTGCATATGGCTTCAGAGTCATGTAATCTTTGAATGTCATTGGGGGACTTCAGTGGAGTCTCTGACTTGAAGTGAACAACCTCCAAGAGACTAAAAGTTCCCTAGTGAAAACACATGCAAACAGACCTGGCAACTGTCATGGTGAGACTCCACTGAGAAAATGGAAAGATGAATAGACTGAGTTTCTAGTGAGAATGATGGTTCTAAAACACTTGTGGAAGGCTCAGGCCTGAAACCCTAGCCCTCAGGGTGATGAAGCAGGAAGATCCATGCGGGGCCAGGATGCACCTAAGCTATAGCTTGAAATCATATCCACTCCCCCAAAAATTATTTGTGAAATTCACCAAATTTGCATAATGTATCTGCAGATTTCCTCTGCAGAGCACTGTACAACCATTCCTCTGTTTTCTAAGGAGTTGTGAAAGCCTCTCTTCCCTGAAAGCATCAAGTCTACTTCGCTTTTAAAAATTATTAATTTTAATTACTACAATGGTGATAGAATTGGCAAGAGAGTGCTCTGAACATCATAGTGATAGCTTCACTGGAGGAGGGGAGGGGGCCTGACACAGCCTAAGCCAGAGCCATCGTTTGCTCTATGTGACAATTTCTTTCATAAAATGCCAATATCCTCAAATGACATCAAATTGTCATATTTATTGTGTTGATTCAGTTGGTTCCCAAATTGCAATTCAAATCACTTACTGGAACATTGCAAAGTGTTAAAAATAACAGGGAAGCAAACAAAGACTCAGACCTTTCCCACTTCATGCAGCTGTCTTGTTTATGCATTTGCATCCCAGAATAACAAGTTGTATTTGGATGGCTAGATTTTCAAAAATATTCTCCAAGACACTTACAAACCTAAGATTTTAAAGCTTTGTACAGACATATTTGAACTGCTTTTCTTCCTCTCTTTCAGTGTTCTAGTATGTCTCGTAATTAATATGCAGGGCTGTCTAGGGCAAAGAATATCTGCTTGGACTATGAATAATGTTCTCATTTCATTCCTCAGGCTAACTAACTATATGACAAAACCACATTAAGTAAAGCAGCTCCCAAGAAAACAGAGGATAGTACACTGCAGATCCAAAAGTCCTCTTCAAAAATCATACATAAAGGTGTGTGTGTGTGTGTGTGTGTGTGTGTGTGTGTGTAAGAGAGATGGGGGAGGAAGGAAGGGAGGGGGAGAGAGAAGGAGAGAGCATAGCTCAGTCAGTGTGCAAGCACTATGTCCTCAATACCCAGAACATTTATTTAAAAAGCTAACTTTTGAACTAAAAATATCAAGTCCTAAACACTTATTCAGATACATGCAATTGCAGTTAAATATCAGCTGGCAAAATATTCTAATATTCCCAATGTCTTCATTTAAATATTGTAAATACTGAAGGTGGTTACCTAAAATATTACAGAGAACAACCACCATTTCTGTATATTTCTCTTAAAAAATCTAGTAAGGCTATGGTGAAACGAACACTGTATTATCATTACTTGCATTTATGTTTTTTAAAGAAAATTATGCAGCAACAAAATCAGTTGAAGTGATCATTTATGCTGAATGAAAGTTTATGAGTGGTTTGCAGGCCCCAGGGCACGCTTCCCTTTTTGACATTACAGGAAATTCGAGGCCGCTTTCTGTAGTTTGCTATGCATGGATTTCAGTCCACAGCCTACAAGTGGACTCAGCAAAGCATCCTTCTACTTTCAGAAAATGTGTTGGAGATTATCCTTTTCTGGTTCACATCAGTAGCCTCATGTCCTAGGTACCTTCCACCGAGTCTGTCACAGTTAATGTAGTCTGTGCTTCACACTATCTGAACGGCCTCCATGCTCTTACTCTATGGTCAGGCCCCAACTCATGGATATTCAAAGTATTTATATCTCTCGGTACTTGGGTCATTTTATGGTTAAATCACTACAATCATACTAAAAGGGCAACAACACAGACGACAGTGGTTTCTTAAGTAATTATGGGGGAATGTAATTCCTGTGATGTCAGAAGTCTCAGTTGAATGACCTAAGAAGCAAATTCCTTCTACTTAGCACATTGAATGTATTCCGTGCAATGGGAGGACAACATGAACCAGTGCTTAATAAAATAGTAAATAGTAGTCTCCACTGACGCACTGTCCCACCCCGATAGAGTAGGTCACAGCTACTTTTCTTCACTTTCCATACATTGTTTTTCTGGAACCTTGATTCATTTTTGTCACTTTTATTCATGTTTCGCTGATGTCTGTCACTTACTTTGCAAAGCAGAGAATATTACTGAGTGCTTATTGACCTCTGACCCTTACCACCTGCATCCTTGGCTGGTATTTTAAAAGCACTATTTTGCTGCATTCCAATAAAACTTCAGATTTTCATATCCTGTGAGATGCTTCTGCCTTTTTATCCACATTCCTCTGATTAGCCACAAATAATAAGTTGGAACTGCCCAGGCAAGCTTCAAGTGTTAGCCAACAAAACACTGGGGAGTAATTATAAAACGTGGCAATGGATGCTCATGGTTCTCTGGACTCCATTTCCCTTTTCAATTCTACAGTAATAAGCACGTAGAGACATCTTAACTTGTATCTGTTCTTGGTCATCACAAGCTACATTTCTTAAGGCCCTTTGCACCTAGGGAGGGACATTTGAGTAGCCTGTATAAAAAACTGGGACATGGGAGGAAGAGATGTTCCTGACCGTGAGGCACTCTCTTGATTAGAGATGTCCACAGCTCCTCACCTTCCCTGTTCCTTTGAACTGTGCTGAAGAAGCCACTGTGAGGCAGAAACCAGAGAGAATATGCTTATGATGCCTGAGCAACTACATAAAAAAAAGGGGCATAGGTGCAACACAGTGTTATAAGGCCCACATATTAGATGCTTGTAGTCAGCTTGCCACTTGGAAAGTAAGAAAATCCATTATTCAAGTCAACAGGCACTTTACAATTTATTATTAGTTGACAGGACTTCTAAGTAAAAACATAAACTAATTAGATGCTCAGTATTACAACAACCTAGTTCTCATTGTTTGAGAACATAATAATGACTTTATTTACTGAGTTGACTCTGAGTACAAATATTAACCAAACAGTCCCAATTAGTAGTTTAAGTAATGTTTGCATATCCAAAAAGTTTCTGTACCAAATATCTATTTTTGTAATAAAGAAAAGTGATTTTCTCTGAATAAGCTTTTTTCTTTCTTTTTTTTAACTGAAAGCATGGTCAGTGCCAGAGATAGTGACTGGAAATACAGAAATGGTATGTTTTCACTTGCTTGGGTAGAGTTATTCTAAGATATATTTTTGAGGCTACTCTTAATGGTGCTGTCTTACTCTTCTATTGCTGTGATAAAATACCAAGGTAGTTTACGAAGGTAAGTGCTTACTTTGGGATACACAGCTCCAGAGGGTTCAATCCATTCCTCTAATGGCAGCATGCAGGAAGGTGTGGTGCCGTAATGGAATCTGAGAGCTTACATCTTGATCCACCAGCTCCAATTGGGGTCTAAATAGTCAAACACATGAGCCTATGTGGACAATTCTCATTCAAAATACCGCATTTCACTGCCTGGCCCCCCACAGGCTCATGGCCATATAAAATGAAAAAAGATTTGGTCCAACTTAAAAATTTTTTTACAGTGTCAACACAGTTTAAAAGACCAGTGTCTTTTCTAAGACTCAAGGCAAAAATCTCTTAATTGCAACACCCCTGTAACATTGAAACGCAAATTATATACTTCCAACATACAATGTCACAGAATATGCATTACCATTACTAAAGGGAGGGAATATTGAAGAAATACTGGACCAAAGCAAAATTTAAAACAAACAAACAAACAAACAAAAAAAAAAAACCCAACAACAACAACAAAAAAAAACAAAAAGACCCAAGCAAGCAAGCAAACAAACAATGAAAAAGCCACTTCGGGAGGGCAAACTCCAAATACTGGGCTTCATTCCCAGTGTTTAAGGATTAGCAGATTCTTCCCTTCAAGCTTTGCTGACTGCCACATACCTCTCTCTCAGGCTGGTTCCATTCCCTGTATACATGTCTCCATAGCAGATATCACATGGCACTGGTACCTTCAACATCTTGAGGGCAAGGCTCCAGTGCAACTCAGGCTTTGCTTTCACAGCTGCACACAATGGCCCCAGAGCCAGGGGCCTTCCCTGTCATACTCTTGTCCTCTGTGGCTCCCCTTAACTTCAGAGGAAAATTCCACAACCCCTTTGCTCTTGTGTCCTTTATGACTCTGCAGTGAGAACTATGTGGCTGCAGCTGGAAAGCCAGTTCTGCTCTTCCTGTGATGGAGCCTGGCTCCCTTCTTAAAATATATTTGCATATGCTTTCTTTTCTTGCACAAATTTCTTTGTTTTAGAAGCAGAACATTCTTTAGGTCTTTTATTTTCGGAAGCTGCAGGGATGGGCGTGCAGGGCCTTTCTGGGAGCACACCAACACTCTTCATTCTACTTTGGAGTAGGCCTCTCCTTATCTCTTTTAGCACAAGACTTGGCTCAAACATTAAATTTCCTAGTGCCCCTTTTCTTCTCAATATATCCATTTTATAATTTTTTTTTTGCCCTGCTTGGTCGTTTTCATCACAGACCTACATAATAGAGATTATTAATAACCATGTGATGGGGTCAATATTAGGCTGTCTTGAATCTCCTCTACCAACAAGATTTGTCCAAAACTTTTCAATTTAGCCTCAGGCAGATTTTTAGGGCAAGGCAGAAAGCAGCCACATTCTTTGCCAATATATTACAATAATGTCCTCTAGCCCAGTTGCTCTCCTCTGAAACCTCTTAAGCTGGGCTTTTATGGTCCACACTGTTCTCAGCACCACTGCCTTCCAGGCTCCTACAAGGATGGTCCATTAGGCTCTCAAGCCTGCAACTGCTATTCTAGTACAAAAGTCCTAAAAGCTTTCATACTAAAAAAAAAAAAAAAAAAAAAAAGCAAACACAACCAAACAACAACAACAAAAAAAAACCCAGCCTTGTCAGTCTTGTTACAGCAATAGCTCTGGAATCAACTTATATCGTAGTTAATTTTCAGAAGCTTTTTATGAGATACCATGGCCACAACAACTTAAAGAAGAATGAGATAATTGGAGGGCTACAACTTCAGAGGGTGCAGCGATAGCCATTATGGCAGGGAGCATGGCATAAGACAGAAGGTCATGGTACTAGAGAGGTAGCTGAAAGCTTATATATAGGTCCACAATCACAAAACCAGTGGGGGGTGTTGAAACCTCAATGCCCACCCTCACAAGGCATACCTAATCCTTCCCAAGCAGTTGCACCAGCTGGAGACTACACATTCAAATATATGAGCCTATTTTTATATGTAGAAAAAATGACGCACACCTGGCAGTCAGCCTACTTGGCACAGTGTGCTTTTAAGAAACATGGTACTCCATGCTCCTGAGTACTCCTAGAAATCCAACACTGAATTCTGAAGTAGCTTGAGTAGAAGGTAGCTGGCCTGCTGATGTGTCTGCACTCTCCACTTCTCCTTTTATGTGCTTTTTCTGAGAGACTTGTGGTATGAGCGCTCACTGTCCACCCCTAGGTAATGTGCTAACCAACGGTCAGTAGGCGTCCACTGCATAAGTGGTTGCTCAAGCACGATAAAGCAGACTCTGGTCCCTGAAGCTGCCTTTGCAGTGGCTCATATCCACACTCTACCCCTAGGCAGTCTTGTGAGGGGATTGCCCTGGAACAAGGGCAACGGCAGTTATATGTACCTGATCTTAAAAATACAAAGAGGGGGTACTTGCTAGGTAAGGGCAGAAAGACTAATAAAATAGTCTACTACAGTCAAGTGAAAATTGATAAACTTTGGTAGACAGCTAAGATTTCCATTTTTGAGCAGAAATCAATACCAAAGGTGCTGACCAGGCCATCTGCTTGCTGCTTACAGGGAAGAGTCCGAGAACTGAGCCACAAGAAGGCAGTTTCAAGATGATCTCAAACCAGCAGGTTCCTAGGAAGAGGATCCCAAAACATAGGAGTTATGCAGACATGATTTGCATATGTGACTTCTGTCTGATGGAGCAAATGCTGTGCATACTCACAGGAGGACCCTGAAGGCCTTGAGTAGACCACAGCAGCAGAGAACAGAAACGCTGTAAACTTGACTTGACAGGGACAAATGAAAGGAGATGATCAGAAAACTGACACTCCAAATTCACTGGTGCAGTCAGTCTACTTTTTGTTATTTCAACAAATACTTGAGGAAGGGTTTATTCTAGCTCACAATATTAAAGATTTCAGTCCGTGCTCAATTGGATCTCTTGCTTTAGAGCCTATATGCAAAGTGGCTTTCTCACAAGAAACATGGAAAAAGACCTGAGTGCCCAAATTCCTTAAAGGCACACCCACAATGATCTAGATCTCATTGGTCATATCTCTTAAAAGACTTTACCACCTCCCAATACTATACCATTCCAAAGAACAGCCCTTTTACTGCAAGAGTATTGGGAGACAGTTTAGATCAAGTTAAGGCATAGTAACATAGTTTAGTTGGTAGAGTACCTGCCTTGCATATGCCAGGTTCTCAGAGACATTAAGATAAAACAAAACAAAATAAATCAATTTTTCAAAAAACTACAGCAGGCAGGAAACAGGCTAATAAAATACTCAGTTGCAGAGGTACCATGTTTCATTAAAGCACAGGCGACATGGAAAGGCACTGAGAGAGACCAAGAGCCTTAGAGATTCAATCCCAGTTTTACAAACAAATCAAGAAGCTCTCATTCATCTAGATGGAATACAGACGTGCTTTGAATTAGAGACTCCCTTTGCCTTCCATTTCCATGTTGAGGAACAGAATGCTCTAACTTTCATCTTGTGCTTACATACAGATCTTATGTTGGGAGTATTGTGGGGTAGGAGTTTGACTCTAATATTTACGCATCCATAGAGAAGAACTGAGCCTCAGGAATTATGTGAATCAGTTATATATAAGAATGTACACCTGTACATTGCTCAGATGATGAGATTGTGAGCTACAGCTGAGGGTGAAATGGGGCAAGACGCTGTGGACCTTGCGACAAGAAGGAGTAGGTTTTTTTCTACCACGAAAGGACATACCACAGTAAGAGAAGACCTTGAAGATTTCTGTCCCCTGGGATGCATGTCTTATTCAACGTCCTATGTGTTATGAATAGGCTCTGGGAATATAATGAGGCTAAGAATCCTTTTAAAAAGTGATGGGATTGCCACTCAGTGGTCATATAATATTGTATTATAGTTTGGCAATCTGTAGAGTGATTCCAAGATGGAGATCAGCTTTTCCTGGTTTGAAAGAAAGGAAACTACTATGCAATGAATTGTATGTGGGGGTCAGTGACCAGCCAGTCAGTATGTGGCTACTTGGTAACCATCATCTCTAGCTGACATTTCAAGGGCACTGGGAGCTTAGTCAGGGCCAAAGGATCTGCAAGATCAAGAGCCTCAGCTTGGTCAACACTGTGCTTCACCTTGGAGAGACCCTGAACAGCAGTGGGGCTCCTTCACATCTGGACTCATAGCCTACAAAACTATGAGATAAACAAGTAGGAACTACGTGAAGACACATCATATGCTAATGTGTCATTTACCAGTGAATGTTGCCACTGATGAACCCTGAGGATACCTTTTATAAAGGTTTGCTGACAGGCTTCTGCATCTCCGTTTCTCTATATGCAAAAACAAACAAACAAACAAAAAACAAAAACAAAACAACAACAACAAAAAATAATGATGCCTATGCCATGACATATATTAAAGGAAATAATTTTTACTAAGCTTGAAGTAGTAGGAACTTAATAAAATATATGTGATATTCTCTTCTTTTCTTTTTTTATAAGGAAGAAAAGAGTTTATTTTGGTTAATAATTCATTATAGTGTGGATATTACATGGTAGCAGTACCAAGAAGCTGGCAGATGGCTTTTTTTCCAATTAATTTTTTAAAGCAATTCTATAGGTGTGTACTGTATTTATAATAGTTTCTACCTTCCTCCATCCATCTTCTCCTGTTTCCCTCACTTCTCTCAAAGTCATGACCTCTTCTTAATTGTTATTGTATACTATTATTTTCAAGAAATCTATATAAATATTAATTTTCCTTTCAACAGTCTATCCTGGAATCTCTCAAAGTTTTAACTCCAAAAGAATCTACTATTCCCTGCTATACTTTGGGCAGCATTACTCAGGCCAGCATATCAAATTCAAATGCCTCTTTCTCCAAAAAGCTCTGCTGCTGACATGGCTGGCAGGACCCATGGTCTGGTCTTCAGGCTACCCCAGCAGATGCTGTCTGGAGTTCTATTTAAGTGCATCATTTCCCAGGATGATTGAATTATTGTTTTCCTCTAAAACTGAACAAAGTTCAATCCATTTTATTTTTCTTTGTATCCAGGTCTTAAGACCTTTGATCTCAGAATCTATCCAAGTAGCTTCTACAGAATCATGACAACACGTAATATGTTCTGAACTTAAGTGAATTCTGAGAAAAAAAATTCCATGTAGTGTTTTAGGCCAATACAAGACTTTAAATGTTGTGTGTATTTTGTAATGGTTAATGTTAAATCTACTTAGGCAAATCAATATAGACTGTGTATGGTTAAGAATAAATCATTTCTGTACTCTAGACATGATTTTTTCTTTAAGATTATTACAATTGTATGTAATCTGGACCAACCTGATAGTTTACAAAGTTTAGCCAAAATCAAATGTTGTGTAATTTAAAAATACAGGATCTTCTTGGTGGATGTAATTTTTTTCACCCTTCCACTGACTACTGAACAGCATCTAACTCATTGTCTTTAGGCAATGCATTTATAATGAAGAGCGAACAGATGCAAGTGACTATCAGTCACGAGCATCCTTCTGCGCAAGTTCTTGGAACCATCTATGAGGCCCTCTGTAGATTTGAAAAGCTGTGTTTAAAAACTTAGTGTCATAATGTTTATTTGATGATGATTCATTTTTTGTTAGGGGAAGGAAGTAGGTGCCAAAGCACTAACGGTCTTATGGGCCTTATTTTGTTAAAATTCTCTTAGTAGTAAGTATGAAGTACACACATATTTTCACACCCAAGACAAATTACATACATCCAAAAATATTGTAACTTACAGGCAATATCTGCATTAGTTTTTAGATTTTTTTCAAGATTAATATTAAATATTAGAAAAAGTGTTATAGAGGGCAATTAAGTAACACCTTTAACTTAAAAAATATGTCTGTTTTGATAGAGAATAAATTATATGACATTATCTCAGGCTTGTAGGAAAGAGATATGATTCATATCTGGTCCAAAATGGCTTTACTAAAGATTCTTAAGTATGGAAGATAAATGAGACAATGATGCCAGATGGATCAGGTGTTGTAAGTACTGGTTGCATTGGCCTGACCATCTGTGTTGGTTCTCAGGAAGCCACTTATAAGCCACTTATCCAGAAGCTGAGTGTGAAGACATCATCTATAATACTAAAACTCAGAGAGATAGGAACTGGGGCAGGAGAATTACCTCAAATTTCTTGGTCCAGCTAGCTTGAAGTTTGCAGTTACATAAACAAGAGAGGCTCTGCCAAAGGTAGAAGGAGAGAACTGATTCCCAAACTAAAACTTGCCTCTGACCTCCAAATGTGCACCACAGTGCATTGACAGCTTTCACGCACATATTACACACACACACACACACACAAGCGCACACACACACACACACAAAGAGAGAGAATTTCATAAAAAAATAAGAAAATTACTTCATAGCAATTTGTATTTTATATCTATTATAACGATTTTTCTTTTGCAGACTTGCTTATTATAGACAGCCGCACTTTGTCCCCGTGTGCTTTCATGGACAGCAGTTGTAACATTTCTAGCTTGGGTAGATGAATCTCAGGTGAAGGATATTTACTTTCTCATTTGCACACAAATGTATCAACTTTTCAGATTTTAAAAGTGCAGTGTGCCATTAGACCAGGGGATTTTCTCTGTTAACCACAGTCACACGGCCTAATGCATCACCGAGATTTCTTTATGAATTAAATTATAAGCAAACTTCCATTGTATCTTAGTTTACAGGAGAGTCCTCCTATATTTTCCTTTGTATAAAAACAAATACTGCAATGGTGACCACCCAGAAGGAAAAGACATGTTGCTAAAGGGATATGGGAAAAGAAAAAAAAAAGTTTGGCTAAACATATGTTCTTGTTTATATTATACTTTTAGACAATTTGAAATGGAAAATTTTAAATAAGATACAGTTTTTCTAAGACTTAATTATTTCCAAAACATCTGTGAGACACTAATACCTATGAAAACAACCCCTAAGATCAGAGGAAGTTCTAAAATTGGCAACTTGCAGATGATTAAAACGCTATCAAAATGAGTTTGGAGCATGGAAAGAAGAAAACATGTATGTTCACAACAACTTAGTAAAGAATATGCTCATCAGCAGATGCTCGCTCCTCTGGGGACTCAGGATTTTACGTATGCAGAACTGTTTGCGGTCCCTTCACCACACCATCCTGTCCCTGGGTTCTGGACATTTCATCCACGGCCTTTTCCTTCCCACTATCATTTTCACCAGTTTATCAGTTATCAGCCTAGATGTCTTGTTACTTGGGAAAGCTTCCCTGGTTCTTTTTAATTTGCCTGTAGTTTTATTTATACTTTTACAAAATAAAATATTGTTTGTATTTTCATCCCTGAAATTGTTTGAAGCTCGAAGAGAAAGGACAGTCTTGTTTAGATTGGTGTCTTCAACACTGAATAAGAAGGCTGGAAAGCAGTAAGAACTTACACACGTGCAGAGTAAGAGGCTGAATAAGCAGACTATTTAAATAAAAGTGTGGTAGCTCTACACCATACCTACTTAGCTATGATGGAACTATGGTTCTTAGAGTTCATTTCCAGATACCCTTCTTAGTTTAAGTCAGAGATAAGAGAAGCTTACAACACGTTTGCAAACTGAAAAATCAGTGGCAACCATGATGATCTGACGCTGGTGGCTCGACATGGTGGAAGAAGAGATAGAAAGCCAGTGTGTCCTGCATGGCCCTTACTCTCCCTGGCTCTGTGTCCTGCTCTTGTTCCAGGCCTCTCACTTGCGGCTTCTTCTACAGATGAAAGGGCATCTCTGTCATCGTTGCTTTGCTCACAGTCTAACTGAAGCAAGCAGCTCGATGTATCTACACAAACTCTGATGCCACCATAGTCAGAGCTCATGCTCAGGATCCCTGTTGTCCAACATTATGCTTGTTAAATGAAACTAAAAATGTTAAATCTCAGAGTCAAAGCTAGTGATTTCTTGAGAGGGGGTGTTGGACACAAGGTCCCACCCAGTGTGTATTTCAGGGCATGCTTCATGCCCAGGAGTAGTTGGTCAGCACAAAAGGAACTCAGAGGTATTTTTGTGGCCCTTTTACTTCATTTTATATTTGGGGGGCTCAGGGGTCCTTTTTGGCTTACTGATCCTTTGTTTGTTTCCATTTTTTTTTTTGTGCTCCTTGCTTTTTAAAGAGAGAGTGGAGGGGGAAAGCATTAAGTTTAGTGGGTAGGAAGGCAGGAGCATCTGGGAGGAATTGTGAGAGTGAGGAAATATGATCAATATATTGGATGAATGTTTTCAATAAAATATAAAGTAAAACCCAAGAGTCAAGGTTGACATTAAGTGAATGAAGCTGAGGAAAACTTATTCAGTAATAATTAGGTTTCTAAAATTCTGAGGAAAGGTCATGTATAATCGTCTTTGTCTTTTGTTAGATCTTTGAAAAACTGGCATGAAATCATTCTAAATTCTCCAGTTCAAGTCTGCCATATAGTTTCCTATTAGTTTTTATTTTTTCTTATATATTCCTTCTAACTTGTCTTATATGAAATATGGAGACTCTACAGAAGGACTGACCAGAAAACTGAGTCAGATTTGATGAGCTATAATTATCAAAATAATTTTGATTTAATTGTGTTTTGTGTAATAATATAATTACTTTAAAATTGTTCTTTAGACAAAGCGTTGAAATTCTAACCTCTGGTATGTGCATAAGAGAGAGGAATCAGTTTAACTAGATGCAAATATAAACATTAAATACATTGTTTACATAAGTATCAATTATATCTTAAGATGCCACAATTCTATGAAAAGTGGAAACATGCATTCTTTTCTATCACTACTATTTGTCACAATATTTCCTTATTGACATATTCCTCATCGTGACTTTTCCAGACACTATTACTTTCTTTATGTAAACAAAGTCCATTGAAGGAGGCTGCCCTTCAATTCTTAATCCTCCTTCCTTATAGGCACCAATCTTCAAACCTGGTTTAACTAGATACCTTTTCTTTATTTTAAAATAATTTTGTGAGTATGTGGCATGGGTGCTTTCTCTGTGTAGGTACGTGTGTGTGTGTGTGTGTGTGTGTGTGTGTGTGTGTGTGTGTGTGTGTGTGTGTGTGTGTGTGCGCGCTTGTGCCCAAAAAGGGCCAGCACCCTTAATCACTCTCCACTTTATATACTTAGTCAAGGTCTCTCACAGGAATGGGAGTCCTCATATTGCAGTTAACTGGCTAGCCTGCTTGCATAGAGGATCTCCTTTGTCTCTGCTTCCCACGTGCTTGGATTATAAACAAGTGTCACACATGCCTGGCTTGTCCCTGCATCCTGGCACCTGAACTCAGGATCTCAGACTTTGCAGGAAGTGTTTTAGTGACTGAGTCATCTCTCCATCCCTTACTCAAGATGCTTTCTGTGCAGGTTAGCAGCTCCCCAAATGAGAAGATTTTGGGAGCTGCTAACCTGCACTTCCTGTTTACTCACGTAATTAATTTTATTCCTTCTCATGTCTCTGATGGGGTTGAAGACCAGATAGTTTAGTTTTACAATTAAGCTTAGTGGTTTAGGGGTTAAGATGTTTTTAGGTCTAGATAGATGTTTTAAGTTGAAAATGATGAGATACGTTAGATAAAGGTTTACATTCAGAATTTTAGATGCACCAAGATAGGAAAGATGTTTTCTTCAAGGCTGTCAAATACAAACAGCCAAAACCTTAGGAGTGTAACATTTATATAATTCCTGAGTGTTTCATGTTGTAAGTAGCTTATTGTATATGTGTGTAATAATATAAATGTATATGTAAAAAATAAAATAAAAAAGAGTAATGGAATACATGATGAACTTCATTAAATACAATTACAGACAATCTACAGCAATGAACCTCATTTGCTTGTAAGAAAAAAAGACGCTTTCTGTGATCCAAGTCAGAAACTTTTTTCTGTAAATGAACAGATAGTAAATGCTTTGTGCACTGTAGGCCATATAGGTCTGTGGCAACTAATCAACTTGGCTACTCTACCAGGAAAGAAATCCATCAGGAACTCACAGCAGGTAACAGCAGTGGTATTCCAGTGACATTCTGTTTATATGCACTGAAGTAGGAATGTTAGGCAATTTTCATGTGTCAGAAAATAAATATTATATTTCATAGCCATTAGAAAATGTAAAAGCCGTTCTCAGCCCAAGGGCTAGACTCAGGATGAAGGCCACAGTTTAGTATCTTTGACGTCAGTTATTGAGGAGCATGTCCGCTCATCTTAGCTGTTGGTAGATAATTTAGTTTTCGATAGTGGCTGGAAATAGAAAAATAATCACCTTAAATATACTTTCATGTTTACAGACAAACATTATTTTAAGTATTTATACAGATAAAAGGGCAGATATGGCAGAAAGTCAGTCAACTTAAGCCATATTTCCTTCATAGGAGGAAACAGAGAAAATAGGGCTATTTAAATAAAATTAACAGAAACAGACAGTCTCTCAGAAATACTCTTTGTTTAAAAGCCATTATAAATTCAAGATAATCATAAGCATTTCTGTATTAGAGGCGTAATGGCTGTCATTGAAATAATGAACTTGGGGTAAAATGATGCAGTCCACAAAGCACTGTACACATCTTCCCTTCATGCCCCATACCCTTCTCTCCATTGTACAGCAAGCAGAAGCCTCGCATTCTAGCAAGTTTCTGAGAGAAGACTGTTGCATGGTAGTACTGTGATCACACCGATGGGAGGAATCCTTGATCCCAAAAGCACTAAAGAAAAGGAATAGTATCATGTGGGCCAGAGCCATCTTACTTACTAATGTAGAATATAAAAACTCTTGCTAGTTAAATGAATTAAGTGTGTGTGTTTCTGCTAGCTAAAGAATTCTAGCAAAAGTTACGCTGTGCTCTGTGCCACCAATGCATAGAGAAGGAGAATGTGATTCCTGAGCAGTGACAAAGCCAGTGTCCACCAATGGTTGTATGTGTGGCCTTTTCACTCTCTATGAAACTATACCACTTAATATTCAATGGCAGAATCTTTAAGCCTTAGTTCTACATGAATTATGGACCTCTAATTTAATTCTCAGAATATTTTTTCCATAATTTATAAACAAGGAAACACTGAAGAACATTTCAAAATCAATCAAATGAAATGGGAAGAGAGTAAATTTTGATGCCCTACAAAGAGCTTAACACTTTTCATTCATGATTTTGGCTTTATTTCTTTTGTTTTGTTTGATGTTATTCCAAAGAAACCAGTTTTGCATCTGGCCTTACATGCGTCTCGGTCTTATTTGTGTCTCTCAAACAGAAGAATCAGTTGTGTTATGTTTGGTTTTTTTTTTCCCCCTATAAAATAATTGAACTAAATAACAGGAAAACAAGACAACCATTCATTTATCTATCTTTTGTATTATACTATTATAGACTTGGTCTAATTTGATTATTGTTGGCCTAGAACAACTTCAGACTGCTCTACTAATAAACCCCACCTCTTAAGTGCTACAATGACTTCTCCTTTCATCTTGGCATGTTATACTTGAAAATGAGTATCCATTGCTACATAGGAAGTAGGAAGACGGAACATTGTTCTCCACCCCTCAAATGGCAATAATAGAAACAACACTTTGAGCAATACTTTCTTGACTTCACTGAAGAATTGAAGACTACTAAGGGAAGACAGACATTTCCAAAGATCAACCTAAGCCAGGACATACTTACCTATGGTAAGCATCTACCTATAAACACAGAGCACAGGTCAATCTGGCATAGAGAGACTTGGAGAATACAGAATACTTGAGAACCACAGCACAAGGGATATCATACTCACCAGCCTTCAAGTGCTTGCAAAATATACTAACAGGGATCATAGGAAGTTCCATTCAAAGAATGCGCCAGTGCAAATGAATGGCACCCACTGTAGAAAAGACATAAAAGCCTGGGAGGATGCTTCCTCCCATGTTCCCATGTATAAAAGCCTTCACGTGTCATGGAGAAGAACAACAAGCACGATCATCCTTCAAGACCTGGTGAAAACCAACAACAAAACGAAACGATAAAATGTCCCTGTGGTCTCTGAGGACAGAGAACACACAGTGAGCCCAGACTGAAGATCGGGGTTAGGGCAGGGTTACTAAGGATACCCTGCTTTCACACCCTTCACAAAGTGTCTGCCTGAACCTAAGCCTTAATTAACTGGTGCAAGAAAACAGGCTTGCTCCCATGCCTGGAGCAGGACAGCAAACTCTGAATGCCAGTAGTCATTCCATTCTTGAGTGAGGAGCAAGAGTTTTTAGAAGACACCTTAAGGATGCTATAATGGGAGGGTGCAAAGTTGAGCATGGAACAACTGTGTGATCATTCCCTCTAGGATACCGGCCAATTTTAAGATCAATGGAATCTGAAGATCCTGATACACAGATGAAAAACAAAAGCAAATAATCCCCATACTAAAGGACTGGAATAAAGATAGATATCCAGGTACAAAATTAATTTCCTTCTGTTTTGTATACTGAACGAGATTTAGATGTGATGCTGACATCAGAGCTATGTGCTAAAAGATTTTATACTGTTACCCCCAAAGCAACAAGACCCTAGTAGCAAAGAGAAAAAGCCAGTAAAAATAGAGGGATAATTTCAGGAGTGAGCAAGAAACAAGGAAATGCTAGAATTAAACTAAACAAGCATGGTCATAGAGGAAATGTGACTTCAAGTGACTCCCCATTAAACTTGACATGGCAGAGAAAAGAATCTGTGAACTTGAAGACAACCCAGCAGAAATGTTCCAACAGAAGACAGAACAAAGGGAGTACAGAAATTAAAGAAAAGAAGAAGAAACGACAGTATAGAGCAACTAGCTGATGTGTGCACTCACAGGGTTGCATACATGCAACAGCACACTTAAAAGAAGACAATGAAACCAGACTAAAAGAAATGTTTAGAGCATGGCTGGACATTTTCCAAAATTAATGTCAGACACCCAGTCACAAAGAAATAGAGAGAGCACTAAGCAAAATAAAAACAAAACAAAACAACTTCTCCCAGGAATAGCATATTCAATTTACTGAAAACCAGTGACAGAAAGACAATCCTGATGACAACTGGAAAAAAAAATACACATTACATTAAAGAAGCAAAAATACGATTTAAAGCAGAATTCTTAATAGTGATGTGGCAACGTGAAGTCTTTAAAAGTGTATGTAGACAGAAAATCTCACAGCTCTACCAACCTGAAAAATAATTCAAAATCATTCCAAAGTGAGTACTATGACACACTCTTTTCTGGATGTGACACAGACACTGCATCCATAAACACTACCACAACTGCGAGCACCTGCATAAGATATGAAGACACATTGGTGCTTAAGCATGCCCACACAGGCAAGCACACACACAGGCATGCACACACACAGGCATGCACACACACAGGCATGCACACACCCAGGCATGCACACACACAGGCACGCACACACACACACACACAGGCACGCACACACACACAGGCACGCACACACACAGGCATGCACACACACACACAGGCACGCACACACACACACAGGCACGCACACACACACAGGCACGCACACACACAGGCATGCACACACACAGGCATGCACACACACAGGCACGCACACACACAGGCATGCACACACACAGGCATGCACACACACAGGCATGCACACCCATGTAGGCACACATACTCACACACAGCAACGTAGGAGTACAACTGCTTGGGAGAGAGAAGAGATAAATGAGAGTGCAAAGGACAGGAGAGGAATATGATCACAATGCATCATTTATATTTATTAAACTCACAAAATAAAATTTATGCTTTTTCAAAAAAATACACAGAAACCCTTTGCCAATAGACATTAGTACACAAAATAAGAAAGCAATTTCTTTAAATACAAAATATGGTTTAGAAAAAATCTGATCTACAAATATTAACAGCGAGTAGGACATTAAGTGAATGAAAACAATTAATAAATTCTTATTATTTTGCCTTAATATATCCTTATTATATGATATGGAGATCCTGTTCCAAGGCATTGGCTCCACTGAAATTAAGGTGTATTTCCACACAGCTGTTACTGCCATGACTTCCCAACTTTCCATGCCAGGAAACAGCACCCAAATACTTCAGTGTGTCCTGATTGTTTTGTTTGGGTAGTTGGTTAGTTGGTTGGGTTTTGTTTGTTTGGCAACTTGACACAAGCTAGAATCAATAGGGAAGAGCCTCAACTAAGAAACTGTGTCCCTCAGATGGCCTGAAGTCAGGTCTCCAGGCCATTTTCTCAGTTAGTGATTGGCATGGGAGGGCCCAGCCCACTGTGGGTGGTGAACTCCCTGGACGGTGGTCCTGGGGAATATGAGAAATGGACGGTGGTCCTGGGGAATATAAGAAACCACTGAGAACACCGCGAGGAGCAAGGCAGCCCTTCTTCATGATCTCTGCTCCAGTTCCAACCTCCATGATCCTGCTTAAATTCCCATCATGACTCCACTCAGTGAAGCGCTTTGATCTTGACTTATAAGCCAAAAAAAAAAAAAAATCCCCTTTCCTCACTAAGTTGCTTTTGTTTTATCACAGCAATAGAAAGCTATCAGCATGTGGATGGGGAAACAGGATTTCATCCATTGAATGGGATTCTCTTTAGCAATAAGCACAGGCACGTGGGTAATCACCATAATGTCCTGGATAAATCATATCCAGCAAAAGAAGCCAGACACATGAGAGAAAAAAAATACATATATATGTAAACAGATATAGTGTGTGTGTGTTGTATTGCTCCATGAAGATAAAATTGAAAAGCAAATCTAATTAAGAGCAGCAGAAAACATATCCTTGTCTGATGAGGGAGTGTCACAAAGGCACTTATGGGAGATAGAGATAATCTGTATTTTGATTTCCACAGGTATACATTTTAAAACAATTTTTCAAAAATTTCCCCAACATCAAATTAGAAATCATAATTTGGACAATAATAAAATACATTTATACATTTATTTATTTGTTGTGTATGTGTTCTTCTGTGCACAAACATGTGCATACTCCAGACTATTTGTCCTATGTCATGTGTGGAGGTCAGAGGACAACTCTTATAAATGTATTCTCTCCTGAGTCCACGTAGGCTCCAGGAATTGAAGTTAGGTAGTCCAGTCTATGTATCATCAAAGTAAAGTGAATTTATAAACATCTGTGATGTGCAGCCACATGTATGCTTAGCTGAATAAATACCATGACATACATATATTCAGTCAGAAAGAAATCATGAAATCCAGTGTTGTCTAAGCATTCAGATTATAGGAATAGAAAACAACAAAAATATAGATAATAGAAAGTATAATAAAGCAAATAGAGAATTTAAAGTCTGTGTAGAAATCTTAGAAACTAATTATTTTTTTTAGAACAGCAGCATTTCAGTTTGATCATTGAAGACATAACTTTAAAAATTACAGAGTGAAAGCATAAGTCCATGACTAGAAATGGAATGGGAATGAGCTATGCAGACATAAAAAAAAAACTCATAAAATTATATTACCAAGTAGTTTATGGCAATAAAAAGCAAAGGCCGTGAGATATAAAAATTCCAGAAAAACAAACCCTGCCTAGATTAGCATAAGAAAATAATTTTCTTGATCCTATAAATAAGTTTGTTTGAATACATAAATTACTTCTCCTTAATATAATTCTAGCTCAGATAGCTTCATTAATCACTTCAGAAAGAAATCATGTCAGCCATATAAGACACATCCAGAATATGCAAAAAGGAGAAAATAAAGCACATTGTTTAATGGGTCCATGATACCCTTTACACTAACATATTAAAAGGACGTCACAGAACGGGAAAAATTACAAGACTTCCTCAGAGAAGAGCGTAGCTCAGTGATAACTGTGTGTATGTAGCAATAAATAGGGGGAAATTGTATTACAAGGTAGGTTTTTTCTCTCAGATCATCAATTGATGTGGACTCACACATTAAAAATACAGAGAACAAAGCAAATGATCATGTCAAACAACATCCAGAACTAAGTATGGAAACATGCAAACTGTAGACTCTCATCAGAATGAGAAGTATAAGGAAATACATGCTCTAGCCTGACAAAGGGCACCAACCAATAACCTAAACAAATTGCATAGCTAGTAATGTATGCCACAAGCTTCCCTTCTAACACGAGGAGGAATACATCAATGTTCAATCCTAGCACTTCTACTCAAACTGAAGTGGAAAGCCTTACTAGTAAGGCAGGAAGGGTGAGCAGGGGGAAGGATGAGAGGGAAAAGGAAAGGAGGGAGAAAGAAAGGAAGAAAGGAAGGCAAGAAGGAAGGGGGATGAAAAGAGGCAAGGAATTCAGGAGCCAGTGCAGAAGAGAGGGCAGAAGAGATAGACTATACATTTGGGGGAAATCATAAGAATTTATTTGTACTTCATACAATGTGTACATTCAAAACACAAAATACTTTATATTAAATAAGAGCATTTATTTTGTATCTACTGGGATTTGTAGGAAGTCAATATTTTAAAATTTTATTCCTATTTATAATTTACCAGCTACAAAGAGTTAAGAAAATGACTTTCAAATTAGCATTTATATTAGTAACAATGTGAAGTGCTTACAGATAAATAAAATAAAACCTTTCAGATACGATTTTAAAGAATGCCTGCCTTTGTATACTATTCTGTTCCCTTAACTGGACTGTCTTGTGTGGCCTCAGGAGGAGATGATGAGCTTACTCTTGCAGGGATGGGTTGGTACCCATGGTCCCCCTCTGAGGAGAAGGGGAGGAAAGAATGGCAGGATGAGGCAGGGACTGGGAGGGGAAGAGAGGGGGTGCCATCAGGATATAAAGTGAATAAATAAGTGAATGAATGGAGACAAAAGGCTGTTAATTTGAAAAGAAAGCAGGAGGGTCGAAAGACTGGGGAGGTAAGGGTAAGCAAGGGAAGGTGGAAATGATGTAATTATATTATATTCTCAAAAATAAAAGAAATACTTTAAAAAGAATAAGATCATAAATAAATGGAAAATGGCACTTTTATGAATTGAATATATATTTATTTATATTTTGAGGTACCAATTGTCTGAAAATATTTCTATAGAGATAAGTATAATTAAGATAAGACACCATTTTATTTTTTGTGAAAACCAATAAAATGTCACTAAGTAGCTATAGATATATGCAGTTAAAATTGATGGCCTTGAAGAATCTGACCGGAGACAGCTGAAAATCTAGACATCATATTGATTCAGATCTGCCTGTTTGCACCTGGGCAATTAGAACAATGGGATGGAGGACTGTAACAAAGAGACAAAATATCTAATTTACAACAAAACCCCACTCAAATTCAGGAGGCAAAGGGCAGTTGCTTTAATAAATGCCTCTGATCAGAAGGCCACCCTCTGTTCTAATGGGTAGGCACTAAATGTGGCCACTCTACCTCATGGGATATGGACACATAGATTATAGGGAATTAGTACACATAAATTTGAAAGATAAAATGTATTTTAAAAATGTAACTGAGAAACATTTTATACACATGGCAAGAAGAATCACAACCCAGCAGTATGATAAGTTGGACTAGTGATAAACTGGACTATGACCACACTGGGAGCTTCCTTGCCTTAAGACATCAAGAAAAGAACTGAAATATAACAAATCAGTGCATACAGTGTTTACATTTTATATAAATTACCCTATTAATATAGTTTACCGGACAGCTGAGCTAAAATGCAAGTGTGTCCCCTTATAGTTTTAGATTACAGAGGTCTGAAATTAGTGCCTTTGGAACAATAGCAAAGTGTCAACAGGCTTTTGGCAGAATTCATGTTTTGCTTCTTCTTGCTTCTAGTAAATGCACTTATTAAGGCTCTCATCACTTCTCACATTATCTCTTGTATATATGACAACTTTTTCTATGATTCCTTCTTTAATTCATATACCCAGCTGCATTAAAAACCCACCTAGATAATCCAGGATGCAAAATCTTTACTGTATAAAGTAGTAGTTGTGGGTCCCAGCGAATCAGATCTGTTCCACTTAGGGAGGTCTGATATATTTAAGGAGTGATTCTACTCAGTGTGACTGACAAGTGGATAAAATGCAAACTATGTGAAGAACTATTACAAATCTTTAAGATAAAAGCAATCTGATAATATTTACACAATGACTTAAACATAAGCTTAAAAGGAGAGTTACCTAAATGGTCTATAAGCATATTAAAATATGGTGTTCCCCAATAGGTATAAGGTAAGTGCAAGGCATTATCATAGTTAACAGCACAAACTTAGGTACCTCTGCCAACTTGCTAGCATGCTTAAAAATGAGACCAACAACCTCAAGTTCTAATAAAATTAAGCCTCTCTGAGTCTTATATATTTTTTACTGACACTATGAAGTGTTAAAAGAACTATCATGAACTACTAATACTTTGTGTCGAATGGGAACTGAACAATGTATGGTCCAGCAATTCTCTTTTCTATTTACATATATACAGAAGAGTCAAAATGGTCACATCAGTATTATTCACAATAACCTAAAGCTAGAAATGAACCCAAATGTCTGTCAACAGTGAAATGAACAGCTAAGTGATGATATACGTTATTGGTAACAGATTTTCTGGTATTCTGCCCATGTCCTGTGAGAGCTCTCTGCTGTCTTCATCAGTGGACGTTCATTTTCAACCATCAATACCTTGATCTCTACCAAAAACTATTCTGAGACTTGGAGAGCAAACTTCCTCTTTCACTCAAAGAGCTGTAGACCTTAACCAGTGAATGATGGATGCAAGAGGAAGTGCACCAGTTCCTCTCACCCTGATCAGAAGCCCGTGCAGGGCAAGTCCCACCCTGTCCAGGGCTCTCTTATTATTTAGCGAATATTCCCTTCCTGGAAACCCTTGATTAGCTTTTGAAATTTCAGATGAAAGTCCAATACTCACATTCCCTCTTGAAATTTTATTAAAAGCAATGAAATAATTTTAACAAAAATATTTTCTTTTAAGGGAAGAGACCACATCAACTCCAATAGTTGAGCTGCTCTCAGCATTGGTCAGAGAAGCTTCTATTTTGTAGCAGGAAGCAACCAAGCAATCAGTGATGGAGTACATAAATGGTTACTTATTAAGAAACAGACCGAGTGCTCAGCCCTAAATGGAGCCCCTTTCTCACACACCCTTCCCACCAATGTTTGGGGAACAACACAGAAAAGGGGCAAGAAGGAATATAAGAGAGGCAGTAACAATCGGGATGTAATGTGACTAAATTAGAATAAATTAAAATTTTAAAAATTAAAAAAAGACTATAAGAGCCAGATGATGTGGAAGGATGCTGTGTAACTCAAACTTATGAACATGGCCTGGCTGTGAGACTCACGAACTCACAATAGCTGGGGTTATCGGCACCGGGCCTGTGAAAGATCATATCAGGCAAAATTTCCACATAGGTCACAAAAATAAATGCTCTCCAGCCCTTGTCTCTTACTGAGTAACTACTGGCAGATGATTGTGGCTTCCCTCTCTCTCTCCTACCCCCACTTCTTCTTTACTTTTAAAAAAATGTGTGGCCACAGGTAAGTTTCCCCCACACATACACACATATAGGCATCACTAACTGAACGAATGTAGTAGGTTATCAAAAAACAAAACAAACAAACAAAAAAGAATATGAAGTTGGGAGGGAGCATCTTCAGAAGGATTTGGAGTGAAGGGAGGAAATCCAGGATGGATAGGATGAAGTTATTTAAAAGTACTTATCTTTGGTTTTTCTTTCAATATGAGGCACATTCATATTAAAAAAATAATCTATTTTTACCATAACATGGATTAGTCACACAATAGTTTTGAGCAAAGTAAACAAAATAGAGAGAAAAACCTATCCCTTTGCTTATTTATATGTTCAGTGCGAGTAAAAAGTTTAATCCATGTAGTGAGAAGTGAGGGAAACAAGACTGATGTAGGAAAGCAAGGCTGCAGAGAGATGCTCCGGGGGCTTCACTGGCATGCTACGGTACCCCTGTGCACACTTCTTCCTCTCGGCATTCTCAGCTATAAAGCTAGATTTTACAAATTTTTAAAGTTAATAAGCAAGTTAGATAAACATTGAAAAAATAAACAGTCACCTGTTTAACTGTTATACAGTTAAGCTATACATCAAGGTCTAGTCATGGGACATATATTTACAAGCTGTGTCATGATAGATAAGAGACTTTAAACTGTTAAAATGATACTTATAGAATCAGTTAATATGTCTTCTTGGACTACACTTTAGCTACTACTAGTGTTTGTTTTTGCCACTCATACATGTAACCTTAATAATGTATCAACACAGCATTATGGAGATGATAATATAATAGAATTAAGATATTAATATATGAGCCCTGAGTTTACAACATCCTCATCTCTCCTTCTCCCCTTTTATTTCTGTCATGTTCTCCCCAACTCCTTCTCAAATTCATGATACACACATGCGCGTGCATGCGTGCACTCATGTACACAATATGATAAATACACTAGCGTTTGCTGTGAATCTAATAAATATAATATTTATTCATTATTAATAAACTTATTACTAATACTGGTAAAAATTATTACATTCAGTAGGAAAATAATTTACCTGCACAGAAAAGAGGATGGGTAATTGATAGTAAGCTGAAATTTTTAAGTAATGGGCTGTGTAAGTTCAGAACATTGAAAAGACAATTCTTTCCTTGAAACAAATCCTACAGAGCCTCATGCTCCATTCTCCTCATCTTCATTTCTCAGGTCTGTTACAGCTGACAAACAATAGGTGCACCAATTTTCAAAGCTCTGAACATGGTTTTAAGTCAAAACATGCTTCTTCGCTTTGTATTTCTGAAAGGGTAGTTAAGCAGGGATTCACATAATCCAAAGCACATTTTGTTTCAGATGTCTTCACTCCATGATCAAACCATGATACTGGCAAGGCACATGGGCTGCAGCTTTCAATATGACTTAAGTCAAACAAAAGCCTTGCCCTATAAATAACAGTACTCATTCTAAGGCTCTGACACAATAAGAGAAGGAATATAATTAATGGCCAAAAGGTCTCCTTATCTGATATAGAGTTGACTTCTCATTGTTGATGAAAAACTGTGGCTAGAGTTCAAGACCACAAAGCCACAGGTGATTTCCTATTATCCATGATTTATGATTCTTATTCACAGTGCTCATTGTCACCATTCATGTAATGAACTTGATCATGGCACTCTCCCAGAAGCAGATGTAGTAATTATAATAAATCATGCCAGAACGTTACAGAGGCTACAATAACACAAACGTTGGCCATAGAATCCTTTCGCCATTCAAGCATTACAAGTACATGATCTAGATACATGATCTACATATTTCAACTATGTTATATTTTTAAATGCTATACTTTAAATTGTTTTTATTTTCAAAGATAACCACGTTTCATTATAAAACAGTTTATATAATTTGAATGATTTATCATGTATCTGTATAGTGTAATTTCAAAATTTATGCAGAGGAAAAACTGGCATATAACATGTATTAAAATATAAAATGAAATATAAACTATAATTCAAAATAAAAGCCTGTTTTTCTAACTTGTACTTCAGTAATTACTAAGATTTCATTAATGCTTACCAAATATCACCTACTGTAATTAGTACTCTTTCTTTATTTCCTTTTTCTTCTTTATTTTTTCTGAGATAGGGTTTCTCTGTGTAGCGTTGGCTATCCTTGACTTGCTTTGTAGACCAGGCTGGCCTCAAACTCACAGAGATAGACCTGCCTTTGTCTCCTTGAGTGCTGAGATTACAGACATGCACCACCATGCAGTACTCTTTCTTTTAACTCTCACAACAGGCATGAATGGAGAAATGCTATTTAGCTATGAAATACACAGGGAAACCAAGACAACGAGAGGTCATTGTATAGACATGATATAAAAAATAAGAATTCAAATCCAGGCTGTAGACCTCAAAGATATTTTCTGTTTGTTTTTTGTTTTCAATACAGGGTTTCTCTGTGTAGCTTTGGCTGTCCTAGACTTCCTTTGTGGACAAGGCTGGCCTCAAATTCACAGCGATCCGCCTGCCTCTGACTCCGAGTGCTGGGTTAAAGGTGTGCACCACCATGCCTGGCTTAGAAGCTATTGACAGAATATTCAATAATGCTAGTATGTAAAAATATTTAAAATAATCAGATGAATGTCTTCTCTTAATAAAACAAGGTATAAACAAAGGTTATATATATAATATATTATATATATTATATATATAATACCTAACTGCTCTCTACAAGCAATGCCGATGAAATAGTTGAAGAAAAATTAATATATTGTGCAGATAAAGAAGAAACTTACACCATAGGAAAATCTGTGGTATTTATCCTGTTATTTGATACATAGAAAGGTCATGCTTAATATTTGATTCCAAATATTTCAAAAGAAAACAAATAACCCTGCCCATTCTTTCAGTAAGCTAAAATTATGTATGTTGAATAAATGGGTAAACTATCAGAAAATATACTGCCTAGTAAGTGATAAAGACAGTCTCAGGCTTATATGTTGATTGTGGCAGGAATTCTGGACAGGAAATAGACAAGAAGAGAGCTCTGTAGAGACAGAATGACTGAAAATTGAACTTAATTTGACTGAATTCCAAGACAATAGTGGAAATGGATAAGTAGAAAAGGAAACCAGTTCCTTCCCCTGAAGTTCATAATCAAGAAGGAAAGACTGATGCTCCTGTAGGAGAGCAATGGGAGACGCTCCTGTAGGAGAGCAATGGGAGACGCTCCTGTAAGAGAGCAATGGGAGACGCTCCTGTAGGAGAGCAATGGGAGACGCTCCTGTAAGAGAGCAATGGGAGACGCTCCTGTAAGAGAGCAATGGGAGACGCTCCTGTAAGAGAGCAATGGGAGACGCTCCTGTAGGAGAGCAATGGGAGATGCAGCTGTAGGAGAGCAATGGGAGACGCTCCTGTAGGAGAGCAATGGGAGATGCAGCTGTAGGAGAGCAATGGGAGATGCAGCTGTAGGAGAGCAATGGGAGACGCTCCTGTAGGAGAGCAATGGGAGACGCTCCTGTAGGAGAGCAATGGGAGACGCTCCTGTAGGAGAGCAATGGGAGACGCTCCTGTAAGAGAGCAATGGGAGACACTCCTGTAGGAGAGCAATGGGAGATGCTCCTGTAAGAGAGCAATGGGAGATGCAGCTGTAGGAGAGCAATGGGAGATGCTCCTGTAGGAGAGCAATGGGAGACGCTCCTGTAAGAGAGCAATGGGAGACGCTCCTGTAAGAGAGCAATGGGAGACGCTCCTGTAGGAGAGCAATGGGAGACGCTCCTGTAGGAGAGCAATGGGAGATGCAGCTGCAACTCTGCAAGAACTGAGTCATGTGTGCTATGTGAAGCCTCTTTAACAGACTACAGTTTTTTTTAAACAGCCCTACAGGCATTGAAAATAACTGAATACAACTTCACTGTGATAGATTTTGCTTGGGAGATTGATTTTGACAAACCTAAGTAGCCAATTATATGCTAGTAATTTCACTCAATGTGACAAATATTTATTAGCCAACAGTGTGATAAGTATGTAGCTGTAGGCGTACGGTTATTATGTAATTCAAATGTTGATTTCCGTGCCTCCTCCCTATGTCTGCTTACAACCCTTCTTCTGAGAATCTCCTGCCTCCATGCTGTATAAACACTGCTCTCTAATTGTCCCCTGATATGCCAATAAATAAGCTTAGAGCCAATCACTGAGCAGGGGAGAAATAGGGCTGGACTTCCTGCCAGCCAGGGTAGGAGGAATTAGAGGAGGAAGTAGGAGATTCATCCCAGGGCAGAAGTCCAGGAGAGATCAGGAGAGAAGAGTTGGAGTAGGAAAGCCATAAAGTGCAAGTATTTCTGAGATTTAGGCTGGGAGGAAGCCATACTAGCTTAGAGAGTTAAAAATAGTGTAATCGAAGCTCAGCATTGTGTTGTGAAACTTATTAGGCAAATATAATAGAGTCTCAATTATTTTAATGCTAGCCAGGGTAAGAGATAAACTGAACAACTAATACAGTTTTGTAAAAATAACTTTAACATGTAGCTACTGTCTTGAGACTACTGAAAGGCATCTCCATTACAATATTGGTGATGTAAAGGGACTAACTAGAAAGTCCTCACAGCCCATTCATTTTTCTTAACTCATGGCTCCTTGTGAAAGGAATTTGGTGAGTGTTTAAATCATACTCTATTTAGTAAGCCTTTATTTTAGAGAAACAGCTCATGGCCAGCGATTATTTCACATGCATGCATCAGGGACAAACCAGTAAGACTCATCGCTCAGTAACCGGTTTAAACAAAGGGATGGTAATTATTTTCTCATTATCAACTCATTGAGGCTTTCTAATTACACAGGCATCATTCTCTATAGTCATTAGCTTGAAATATAGGAAATTTGAATTCTAATAAGAAAAAGGTGGCGTGGATGTTCCTCTTATACATGCATTCATTTTGCCCCTATATTTCCACAGTATGCTATCCTTCCTCTGAGTGCCACCAGGCCTCCCCTTCAAGGAGACATGGTCAAAAATGGGGCACCAGAGTTCACATGAAAGTCAGACCCCACTCTCCACTCAAAGGTGGAGAATGTCCTGTCCATTGCCTAGATCTAAGTAGGTGTTCGAAGTTTACTGCCTATATTGTCCTTGCCTGGTGCCATAGTTTGAGCAGGACCCCTGGACCCAGATCCGTGCATCATAAAGTTCTTGTAGGTTTCTAAGACCCTCTGGATCCTTCTATATCCCCATTCTCTCATGCTTCTCTCACCTAAAGTCCCAATAGGATGTCCTCCTCTCTGATCCACTTTCCTGGTAAGTGAAGACTTTCATGGGACATATCCCTTGGGCTAGTGTCTCAATATAAGTGAGCATATGCCATTTGACTCTTTTTGCTTCTGGGTGAACTCACTCATTATGACAAATTCTAGTTCAATCCATTTGTCTACAAATTTTGGGAATTCCTTGTTTTTAATAGATGAGTAGTATTCCATAGTATAAATGTACCGTTAAACATAAAAGCCCATACATACCTCCTGCAACAAGGCCACACTTTCTAATCCTTTCCAAATAGCTCATCAACTGGGAACTAAGCAAATATATGAGCCTATAGGAGACATTTTCATTAAAAACACCAGTTTCTTTTTATCTTATTTACAAGATCCTCCCATTTAACATGGCAACCCAGTTCTTACTTTGATCCCATCATGTCCGTTAGTGTCTAGCATTAGTATTACTGCTTTGTGCTCTTATTGAACAGCAAGAACCCCTTACTTTTGTAATGCTATTTACATTCACTAAACCTACTCTTCAGAGAAGTTTGTAATGTTCACATAAATTGTGTGCACTAAACTTTAAAGTTCCCTTTATCACTAAGATTTTCTGATTTTTTTTTTTCTTCTTAGAAAATGCTTAGGGAGCATTTAGTCACAGCTGCCATGCATAAACAATTTCAATATATTTTCTGAAAAATATTTTTATTCTTATTTGATATAATCAGTTATTTCTTATTCATCCAAACAGAAAAAATTGTTATCATATATATATATATATATATATATATATATATATATATATATATATATATATATATATATACACATACATAGTTCCTACACACACATATGATTGGGTTTAACAAACCAGGTTTTCCTTGTATCTTGGTACATTTAATAAATATAAAGAAGGAATGCTGAGTATATCAGGGCAATGTTTGTATTGTATCCTAGCTGTCCTAAGAAGAATGCATACCCCCTACCTCACATCTAAGGTTCCTCATGCAATGCTTTCCACTGCCTTTCTAGCATTTACAAGTGGTGGCCTTGTTTTTCTCCTCTATCTTTCTTTGCTTTTCCATCTCAGAAAACTTAAAAGCGTCATCCACCTGCTTCAGATAAACTCAAGACTCTCTCACAAACAGATACTTCTTCCAAAACCAAATTAAATCGAAAGCAGAAAGGAGACCAGAGAACATTCAATTTCCTTTAGGCTCCCTGCCTAATTCAGCTTGGGCTCAAAGCCCAATTTCCATTGAACCTATTCTAGTTTCTTTAAAGTCCTGGATAAAAAGACAATCACTATTATCATGATCTCTTATTCTTATCTAGCTTATCATATTCAGCAAACCATTTCCTAGATTCTGGCTTGGTTTTGTGAGGGCTGATTCTGTGCGTGCAAGTTTGAATGGGCTTGATTAGGGGACTCATCACCAGGCAACTAAAAATGCATTACAATAAGACCACATAATATCTTCCATCTCACTATCTGCTTGAATACAAGCTTGTGAAAACAGCTGTCTGTTCCAGTATTAAAGCATTTTTATTATTAAACAATTAACTATTGTTGGACTATGAATGTGATTTGAATCTTAAAATGCTTGAGGGCGATCAGAGGCTATCCCATATCTACCAACTGAAGAAAACCAAAACCACCTGATTGATACCAGCCTTTTAATCTAACAACAAGAAAATAGGAGAAAGAGTTAAAGAATCTTAAAATTGAATGAATTACTTATTCAGAGAAATAGCACCCTTTTAGTCAGACCATATGCAGAACTGTTACATCACTTAGGAGAACATGTATTCCCAGATGAAGTATTTTAAATAACTAAACTAGGCCTACTTCAAACAGATTTGTCCTATAAACCATTTTGTGTGCCCTCTGTTTTGTACCTAGAGCCTACTAACATTTTCAAAGTCTTCTAATTATTAATCAATTACAGCATCCAGGAAGTGCACTTGAAACCCAGGCTGATTAATTTATTTATATATTTATAATATTTCCTAAGTTAGGATGTGTGACTTTAATTCTGTGGAGACATGCTCTAGGAACTTGTTTTCTCATAGTTAAAACTCTGGTAAACTGTTGCACAGAGGTTCACCTCCATCATCTGTGCTGAGACTTGGCTAGAGTGATCTTGGGCAGGTCTTGTGCCAATAACCCTGGGGAGTGTGAGTTCATGTGTGCGACAACAACTTCAAATCCAGAGTCTTGTATTGCATAGCGCCCCTCTCCCTTGTCTAGTCCTGACATTCTCTCTAGCTCCTCTTCTGTGATATTCCCTGAGTGTAAGTAATGGGGGGAGGAGAGTTGAGAGGGAAACCCACTGGGGCGTGGATACGGCTCAGCTGGTAAAGTGCTTGACTACTGGATATGAAGCCTTTCATTGGACCCCTAGCTCCATTAAAAAAAAACATACACAGTGGGGTACACATCTATAATTCCAGCACTCAGAAGGTTGAGGCAAGAGGATGGGGAATTCAAGATCATCCATAACTATATAGAAAATTTGAGATCAGCCTTGGCTACACGAGATACTGGCTATATTGGAGGAATCTCAGTCAAAGCATCTTCTGACTAGAACAGTGGTCTTAGTCTTCAGAGTGAGTCTTCAACAGTGAGGCCAGAGAGTCCGTAACCTCCAGAGTAATCCGAGGAAGCAAGACAACTGATGAAACAAAGGGCTCTAGATGCAGTCTTAGACAAAATCTGAAGAATAGATTTTAGTTACTAATAATTTATCAATTATTAATTAATAAATTTGTTCAATTAATTCTGACAAATGTTCCCAACCAATAGAAGATAATAACAGCATAAAGTGAGTCTACAATGTACATGAACTCTGTAATACTCAATCATTTTCTATAAATATAATTCATTTTCTGTAAATCTAACTCATTCTAAAAATAATAATGCTGTTTGAGGGGGTAAAACAAAAGTCATTCTGCAGTTCCCCTTTATTGAAAATCTGCGAACACAGTCCTAAGTCACAATATGGTATTTTTTGGTGGATACTTGGCAAAAATGAATGCAATTTTATTTGGCTGAGGCAACATTTTCAAATTAAGATTGAGCTCAGGTTTTATTTCAGCTTCCTGACAACTATGTTACCCAATCGAGTCATTGTTTTCACACTTATCATCATGGCACAACTCTTCCCAAACTCTAACAAAGGCATCTGCTTGCTGATACGTGACAGTAAGCCAACAAACTGCAAGCCCCAAAGCTGAGGCTAGGTTGAAGTAGGATCTACATGAAATCCATTAAATTTGTTATATGGAAGCTCCCAAAACTTTTGCCACCTTGTTAAACATCATCCTTTAAGTGTGAAATAGTAACTTGTGTTTTGTTTTGTCTTGTTTTGTTTCAGCCTTGATTGTAACCATTTGAAAATGGTTACAGTCAATTGAAACCATGATGACTAGTGGACTGGATGGATGGATTAGAAGTACCCTGAAATCTCACTGCAAGGCACACAACACTGGCGCCACCCATGAAATGAGCAGGGATGCCTACAGTAGAGCTCCAGGCAGCCACACTTCCTGCCCTCAGTTCCATTACTGTCACCTAGTACCCCTGCTGTGTTTGGCTCAGGCACAGGGATTTGTATGCTTTTATTGGAAGTCAGTTTTTACACAACACAAACCTATTTTAATTACAATACTACAGTTTTTCTTTAACATTTTACAAATTTGTTTTCTTACAAGTATATGTTGCATATTGAACAAATTTCTTCCTCAACTCTCTATCTTCTCTTTTATCTCCCTTAAACCTTCTAACATGATTCATGTAAATAATGTTATTTTAATTTTAAGAGATAAATGAAATTATCTAATTTTCAGTTTATAGCAAAGTAAAAATGATAGAGTCTTTGTGGAAAACTCACATCTGTAAAGAGTTGCAAACACACTGAGCCAAATTTCCCTAGGAACAGACTGAGACCATATTGACAATCTGGCAATAATCATATTTACTATAAATGATGAAAAAGACCACTTGTGTTATACACACTGGCATGAAAGGCCCTTAGATACAATTGCTTTTATAGTTTCTGACACGTGGCAAATTAAGTCATATTTTATAGATTTCCATTCTACTCATTCTTAAATACCACTGTGCAGCTAAATAATATTTTTCTCCCTCCTTCCTCTCTCCCTCCCTCCCTTCCTCCCTCCCTCCCTCCCTCCCTTCCTCCCTCTCATCTTTGTTCTCTTTCCATCTCTGCCAGGATCTCACATAGCTCTCCTTGGCCTCAAACTAACTACATAGGTTAAGATGACTGTGCGTTCTTCCTGCCTCCACCTCTGCAGTGCTGGAAATACAGACCAGTGTGCAGTTATGTCAGTGTCTTGGATCAAGCTAGGGCCTAGAGTGCCGATCAAGCTATACCCTGGCCCCCAAATAATATGGAAATTACTTTTTTTGAGAGACTATAATATAATTAAATCATTTACTTCTTCTGTTTTCTCTTTATTCATTAATCATCTCTCTCTCTCTCTCTCTCTCTCTCTCTCTCTCTCTCACACACACACACACACACACACACACACACACACACACACACACAGGCACACACACACACACACACACACACACATGCCACTCAGTCAGTATGATACTACTTGCATGTATGTTATCAAGGCTGACATTTGGTATTGGATAACTGATTGGTGTGCTCTTCTCTGGCAAAGACTGTTTCTCTCACTTTCAGCATGCCTTACTTGCCTTTAGCGCTTAGCATGTTGCTGAGGCATCCCAGTCCACGTTAGCATGTGCCAAGCCACAAAAGGACACTCATAACTGGTACTGTAAACCTAGCTGACTACCCAGGGATGGGGAAGTCATGGATCCTGGAGGACAACCACCAACAGCCACTTTACCAAACCACCATAATCTTTTACTGCATTTTTAGTATTTGTCCCTAAATTCTATAACCACAGATAGGTATAATCTTCACCTCTTGTCAAGTAAATTTCTCATTGCAAAAGACAGAGGCCATTACAGAAAATCACAACCAAAATGCAGACATGTGGAGCTCAGTCTCAACTGACACATCAACAACACAGCTCCTACACTCAAGGCTCAGGGAGCATTGCAGGAAAGAAGATGAAGATGCTGTAACAGCCCGAGGACCAGGGACTTTGCTGTGGGCTTGAATGCCACAGCAACACCAGAAGCTGCACCCATGGAGTCTCAGCGTGACTCTTCACACTTCTTTTCAATATTTTTACTCTGAATAGCAAAAAACTAGTTTATGATAACTAAATCATAGATAAAATGACAAAATGGGGGGCAGGTTGGAGAGATGGCTCAGAGGTTTAGAGTATTGAGTGCTCTTCCAGAGGTCCTGAGTTCAATTCCCAGCAATCACATGGTGGCTCATAACTATCTATAATGTGATCTGATGCCCTTTTCTGGCATGAAGGTGTACATGCAGGCAGAGCACTGTATATGTAATAAATAAATAAAAAATGATAAATGGATATGAATTAGATATAAATGGACTCTAGATTCATTTGCTATTATTTTGTACTATAACCATTTATCCACATATTAATTTCCATCAGGTGTATACCATATTTTATAAAAGATGTAGACATCTTTTCTCTTAATGATGAAGATAATGACAATTAATTTGTTTTTCATTTTTTGAGACAAAGTCTTCCAATGTAGCCCAGACTGGTCTCAGACTTCCAATTCTCTCATCCCTGGTCCCAGATGCCTAGCATGCAGCTGCGCACTAGCAAAGCTGGCTGGCTGGCTGGCTGGCTGGCTGGCTGGCTGGCTGGCTGGTCTTGGTTGTCAAATTGACGGTTTGAGGAATGTATACAGATTAGTGGAATACATTTCTGGATGCATGTCTGTGAGGTTGTCTCTAGAGAGTACTAACTAAGGTGGAAGGCTCAGCTCTGGGTGTGAGTGTAGGAGCCTGTAAGCTGGAAGCCTAGAATCAAAGAAGAAATGGCAAAGCCCACTGACATTACTGCTTCCTGCCTACCGTGCAGGAAGATCTTCTGCCACACCTTTTCTCTCACTTTTGTCTGAAGCATAGAAACTACAACCACCAAATGGGTCTCTTTTCTCTTCAGTTTGTTTTGCTTGGGCATTTTGTTGTAGTGACAAAACAAAACAAAAAACATAACAACAACAAAAGCAGCCTACTCACATAATACTTGTCAAATGCTTTCACGGAAGGTTTTTACTGATCTGGGACCATTACTGTGAGATCTACATGCCATGTTACAGGATTAATGAGTGGATTTCTAATAATTATATGCCCCAAATAGCCAATGCTCTTGTACAATGAGTTTCACTTGGAAATGCTTGTGATAGCATTAACTTATTGAGATCAATGGTATCCACACACTTACATACAAGGGTAGTAATTTTAAATTATAAATGAGACTTTCAGGCAAATATTTATGGTTTTCAGCGTTTTTGTCATTGTTACAACATATCTGCGAAAAGCACTCTGGGAGGTGGTTTATGTAGACTCCTGGCATCAGAAGTTTCTATCAGTCAACTGAATCCATTACTTTCAGGCCTGAGGCAAAACAGAGATGCCAAGGAGGAAGGATGTGGCTGAGGAAAGATGTTTAAGTCATGGCATCCAGGAACTCCAAAGGAGGAACCAGCTAAGACAAATTCTTCAAATGCTTGCCCACAGTGCCTCGATTTCTCACCGGCCTCCACCCTCTACAGTTCTACCATCTTCCAAGTGACATAATTTCTATAACCATATAGGGCTTAAACTATCAATTAGATCAAAGCCCTTAAAGTCAAGTCCTCTTTGAGAGCATCCTCAGCAATGCACAAAGCACACTTTACTCATCTTCCAGATATCTCTCAGCCCATTCAAGAGCAACCTCCACAATGAAGACTTCCTCTAAGAACAAGAAATGAAAATCCTATTCTCTCTGTAGACTGGTGCCTTCCATATCTGATACACACTTTTTATTCCAAATGTTCCCAAATGAGAATACAATAGCTTGGTTTGCTTCTAAGAGTGTTGTATTCTTTCAAATCTATCTTTTATTTGCTGAAGAAGGGGGAAATCCTTGTCTGAAAACATAACCAGCTTGTTGAGCTTGAGAAATAAGCAGGGCTCCTTAAACCAGACGAATCACTAGAAATAGAAATAACATTCTACTGTTTGCCATTAATCTACCTCAACATACCACAAAACCAAATAATGCTTAGAAGATGACTGAAAACTTTCTATGCAAACAGCACATCCTTGTATAATTTAAGGGCATGTTTTCTGTATAAACATATATGCATAACTTGAAATAACATGTTAGATGAATATTAAGTTTAGGCTACTGTTATTGCAGTGTTTGGAGCAGCCATGGGAACTGCTGGGGCAACTTTCTGAGTTTTCCTAATGCACCTGGCCTCTTTTTTGTTAAGCAACATCACCTATGAATATATCTGGATTATTTTTTTCTTACAAGAGTGAGTTTCCAAAGTGAGTGGCATTTTCTATAGCATGTAATATTGAGTCTGTTTCTAAGGTAAATTGGTATTGCCTTGAGCTTTTAAACACAGGGCACTGAGGCTAGCACATTAAGTTAAATTAAGAGCAACACTTGAAACCCTGTCTCGAAAAAAACCAAAAACCAAAACAAACAAGCAAACAACAACAACAACAACAACAAAACCAAAAAGCAACACTTAACTTTGGGTTTATTCTGGTTAACATCCAGAACTGATCTTAATCATATATGAAGCTTTATAATCTCTGAAATGATCTCATTGGTAGAAAAACAATTCATCTTTTGATTATCACTCATCTAATAAAAACTCTTCGCTGGTTACCAAAAGAGCTGGCTCTGTCTTTATGCTGCACTGTGGCTCCCACTTCAGAAATTGTTTGTATTCAACAATTGTTTTGTATTCTGCTACAAGCTAACAGTCGTGTACAACCAGTGATCACTTCAGTATGAATGTGTATTAAATGTAATACCTTTTATTAGGCACTGCTTATTTTTCTAGAAGAATGCCCTCTAATACGCTGTATCCATTGTTTCATGCCCTGTGTTAGCAGAGACAATTAGGTATTTGCTAATATTAGCTATACATTAAAAAGATAGTTTAGTAGTTCAATAAAAGCACATGTCTTTTTATGTCTCAAACACATTTACGTATTTTTAGTTTTAGTTCAATATGGTTACTATAGCTACCAAAAATGTAACGATATGGTAAATAAACACATATATATAATGTATCTAAATAATACATAAAGCACACACAACCATCTCTCAAAATTATAATCACCTCAACATGATAAACAGTTCTAATTTCACTTTGGGTAGCAGTACACAGAGCATTTTAAACACAAGGCATTGAGGCTAACACATTAAGTTAAATTAAGAGCAACATTTAACTTTTGGGTAGCAGCACACTTCATATTGGTTCATATGTATATTTCTAGGAGTTGTGGTGAGAAGCCATGCAAATCACTTTAATAGTTATGGTCATCAGAAGTCAAAAATCAACACTATGTTTTATATTTCAAGGCTTTAGTAGATGATAATTTTATATGTAGTACCACTGTTGGCATCTTTTCCTAACCAACATCTGTTGAGTATCCATTATGAATATGCATTTCTAATTCAAGGATTGCACAGTAATGAGCTCCACGTTGAGAACCATACAATACAGTAAGTAAAAAATAGTGGAGCAAATGTGAGGACACCAGAAAGAAGATGGAGAAGGCTTTTCTACAGAAGTCCAGGAGGGTTTATCTGGTGAAAGCAGAGAAACTTGATAACCATTTGGGACAATTTCTTCTCTGCTTCTCTCATTTCAACTGGCCTGGTAAGAACCCAGGTGAGGCGTGTGCACTGAAAGGGCTCCTCTGTAGTTCCTGGAGAAGATGCACACTGGTGAGTTCTCCCTGACCTGTGTGCGCCAGGCTATCTGTATTTCTAGCCAAAAGTGAAGACTTTTTAAATGCTGAGGGGCAAAGGTTAAAGCAAGATGGAAAACTAGTCTTCCTGTGCACCTGAAAGCAGTGGGCAGCATCCCATAGCTAAAGGATACGATCCTCAAAGCAAACTCTGAGTGCCTATGGCTTTTCTCCAAGTAAATAGCAAGATTTACTAGGAAAAACCATGAAACTAAATCTTTTCCTTCAAATATTCCACCCTTTCTGGAACATTTCCAATCAGATTGGTCCTTTTCCTGCTTAGAGTGTCTACATTCAAAATACATAATTCTGTTTTTCAACACAGAGAAATCTCTGTGCAGTATTATAAGGAGAACTGGCTTAGAAGGACTGAAGTTTAGGAAGTTTTTTGTTTATGTTTTTAAATTTTATTTTATTATTCCATATGTAAAATTGATAATTTCAAGAAGGATGAATAATTAAAAACTCAAAGGAAGATAAAATATACCATAGAATACAGCTATTTCAAAAGTGCAAGCATGTATTTGGTTCAGTCTATGAGCTGGTTTTCTGGCTAGATTTTGTCTACCTTGTACATGATGGTGGAGTAGAATGTGTCTCCACCAAGGTCTTTGGCATATTTTTAGAGATGCAATAAAATAATCTTAGAGCAGATAATATAGATGTCCTGTTTAGGGCTGAGCATGCAACAGTCAGTTTATTCTGGTGCTTCAGCCAATCAGAGTTTCCTCAGTAACAACTCACTATTGGAAGTGAGGCTCTCCAGACTACAGTTGAAAGGACTGGTACTTAGCAGGTCAATCTATATCATGTAATAAGCTGACAAATGATAACCCAAGAATCAGACTTACAAACAAACCAACAAAGGGCTGAGCTACAAGCTAGAAAGTAATTTAAAAACTAAGTGATTATTCTAGGATCTAGGGATTGAACAGATGATAATTGTGACACATAAAAAAAGTAATGATAAAAAAAAAAAAAAAATGGTGAAAATCAACCCAGCCTGACTGACCCAGAAAACCATAGCTAGTGAATTTAAATAACAGAATCACTTGTCATTTAAAATCAGGAACCTCTGTCCTTTCTCTTAGAAAACTGAGTTTACCCACAGAGCTCGGTGCCTGAGCTGATGAGGGAGCGCAAGCAGATGGAGTTGCAAAGGCAACAACAGCCATAGATAAGGGGATTAAGTGAAAACAAAAGCAAGTTAAGAAATAGCTGCACCTGCACCCAGTAAAGCTCGGAAATGGCCGGTGGGCCCAATAGAAACCAGAACGCTGGACTCTGTACAATTTGAAAGTTAGTTTACAAGCCATTATGGTGCATTTCCGCATTCATGCCTTTCCCTTTATTGTCACTGGATTGGGGGGAGTGGGGGTGGGGGAGGTGGAGAGGTTGAGGGAAAATTGCCAGGGGGCGCTTTTCAAATGCAGATCTGGTGACTTCTCCAGGTCCGTGTTTGTTTTGTTTACTCACATATTCTCAGCTAACCTTTATGTTGCAGCAGGGAATCACCATCACGGTACACCACTTTAATATGTGGTTTGGTCTGGTATTAAAGCTTTCCTGAGGTAAGAATTAATAAACAAACAAACCAGTCACCTACAGCCTTCTCAGGGTTTTCTTTTTCTTGTCCATAAGGAAAGTAGGTGCCATGGATAAATGCATAGTCTGGAAACAGGACAGAGTATTATCTTTTATGCTTGTAAGTCATCTCTTCTGTCAGATATTTACAAAGTAGTGCTAGATGGCCAAGATACAGTAGATGCAAAGCATTGAAGGTATGGGGAGAAGGAGCTATGTAGGCTTTCTTCCTCAGGAAGCTTCTCAGAGAGGTTCCAAAGTATAGGTTTTGCAATCAGGGAGGGAGAAGAATCCTCGGAGGTGGGAAGAAGTGATGCAGGAGCTTGTCAGTCATTTAGCTGTGAGTTTAAACAATGTCAGCCAGTACAAAGCATGAAGGCTTGAAAAAAAGTATTAGTCATCAATTGCTCTAAATCTCTTAGTCATCAATTGCTCTAAATCTCAAATTCTGGATTTAAACAAACGTTTGTAGTCCCAGTGTCTGAGTCAAGAATGAGATCCTGGCTTAAATAGGTGTCTTTAGCTAAAGTCTCTCCTAGGGTGGCAGTCACTCCATGTGCCAGGGCTGCAGTTGGCAAGGACAGACCACCAGGCCTGAAGGACTCACTGCTCTCCCCAAAGCTGTTTACATGAGCCCAAATTTCCTCCCTTAGAGCGAGTGACTACAAGAGTGCTGAGAGAGAAAGCCATAGTTGTCTCTCAGCCACCAAGACAGGTAAGACTATGATTTCTGCCACACTTCACTAGAAACCATTCATAGAATCCTGTAAAGGGAAAGTATTACATGAATACAAGGGAATTAGGGCCAAGGGTCACGGGGAGAGAGGAAACCAGACAGACGTTTTCTAGTACAAGAATATGACTTTACTCATTGACAGAGGTTACAGTACTGTCACTGAAGTGGAATAACAAGCAACTAAAAGAACAGTTAGCTTGCAAGAGTACAAGACTAAGTTTTCCCACAGACCACCAAATATCACTCTTCCTGTAAGAGCAAACTAGTGTCTTTACATCTACATGGGGCAAGGAATCTATAAGAAGCTTTATAGCTACATCAGTACTTCAGAAATTTATTTAAGAGTAAAAGTGAAGGACGCATTTGCATTTCATTGTTTTAATTTTTTGTAAACTCTACCTACCCAATAAAACAACAATAAAATTTACCTTTCCCCCTCCTCAATGAAATACCGGCCCCAAATTACAATGATGAAGGAGGGAGTTCAAAGTTTTTTTTGTGAGGTAGTTACATGGAGCTGTTAGGCAGAACACGTTTAAAACCTGGTGAAGTCACTGATACAAAGTGCAAAGCACATCCTTAGGTAGGTCAGTACAAATCCCCGAGGCCAGGCACCGTGCCTCTCATCTCTCACATCAACAGTGCAGATGTATGCTGTAGTGGGGACATTTCCTAGAGGACATACTAAGTCAATGTGGAGAGAGCTTTCCAGGAGCATGTGGCAAGGGCAGCTATTTCTATAAGTCCTCGTTTTGTGGACCTCTGACGGAAAACTAAGATATAGGTGGGCAAGTGGAGAGAGATAAAAACCAAGAGAATCTTGAAAGGGGGAATGTGTGTGGCCAGGCAACTGGGGACAGAATTTCTGGAAGAAGGACGTGTTTAGATTAGCACTCAAGCTCCTAGGTGAGTTGATAACATCAGTTGAGAATATGGCTGTAAAATTAAAGAAATTGGACACTGTAGCTATGAACTAATAGGGCTCCTAAATATAACTTTTAATATAAGAGATCTGTAGTAAAATTCTTCAGTGTTTTTCCTCTTATAAAAATTCTATTTTTGAATTTTTTATTTTAGCTTTGGAGTTTGTGAAAATTG
This sequence comes from Acomys russatus, assembly GCF_903995435.1. Lineage (NCBI taxonomy): Eukaryota > Metazoa > Chordata > Mammalia > Rodentia > Muridae > Acomys > Acomys russatus. The sequence goes on along the minus strand of NC_067164.1, from coordinate 21,606,784 downwards.
TTAAAAACTAAGCTTTATTGACTTGAAATCTAAAATCAAAGCTCCAATCTTTGAAAAAAGTTTTCTATCAGTTTAGAAACATGAAGACGGCAGTGATATTAGTCATTAATTCTGTGTAACAAAGTGCTATAAAATTAATAAATTTAGACAACAGAAATACTGAGTTCAGTTTCCAACTCTGGTGTGACATTTTTCACTTTCTAGGTTGTAGTAGGTTTAGAGGAAAATTGGTGAAACTCATGGTTTCAGACTCAGACATCATGTTCTGCTAGTCACTTGACACCTAGATTGATCTGAATTCTTCTTTGGGTATAAAAACAAAAACATATTAGGAAACTTGGTTACACTTAATTGATATCAGGACTTTATATTCTCACAAATATTAATATTGCCTTCACTTTATTTGGTACGGGAGGAATGGTTCGAGGCAGGGTTTCTCTGTGTAGCCTTGACTGTCCAGGCCTTGCTTTGTAGACAAGGCTGGCATCAAACTCACAGAGATCCACCTGGCTCTGCCTCTTGAGTGCTGGGACTACAGGTGTGTACCACCACACCCAGCTGCCTTCACTTTATAATAATAGGAATAATGTCCTAGTATTTCTCAACAAACATTTCTCACCTTTGCTTGATGTTTCCTCCTCCAACATGTCTGTTATATATTTTTTTCCACAAAAGCAATATCAGCTCTATGAAATGGGAGGAGCTCAAGACCAATGGCTCCAGGAAACAACAGGTGGTGGAATCAAGATCTGAAATCACACAGTTTGGCTCCAGAGTCCATTATTGTTAAGGGTCTTTGAGTGGTTTATCCAACCGCATACCACCCTGAGAGCAACGTGAAATTGTAGCATGTGTTCAATCAGCTTACGCTGTGCTCTTACCACACCATCAGAAGAGTAAAGGGAAGCCCTGTCCACTTACATGCTTCTTTCAAGACAGTCTAGTTATTTTTACATGTCACAATCATTTAAAACTGTCCGAGAGAGAAAACAGGAACATATAGTGTCTTTATGAAATGACCCAAACTTCAAGACTATGCCATAACTAGTGAGATAAAATAAAAATATATTTCCTAGAAAGGAGGTGGATATATGTATGTGTATGTATGTATATATATTGAAAGGGTATATTTTCCTAAAATATTTACATGTTATCTTGAAATATCTAGATTATTACTCCAACTAGTCAAGACCTGGTTTCTTTTTTATGGGTTTACTTAATTTGCTGTCCATTTGAGGTGGGGTGTAGAGAGGAAAACAAGCTTAGTTTTCTTCTCTAAACTAAATTATTTAAATAAAAGAAAAGCAACAGTAATCATAAAAAGTCTTTATTGATGAGGAAAGATGAATTTGTAAACAAATGCCTCTATCCCATTGATTAGATAACGTCTCATGGGTGTTGTGGTAAAGCTGTAAAAACAAGATTCATGTCTTTGAAATATCTGACTTAATTTAAATCAATTGCAAAGCCAACTACTTTATTCCACCAGTGATGAGTAATAAGCCAGTCTCCACAATGTTTAAGTTAGTGAAGAAATGGAAAATCAGAGGAAGAACATATGCTGGTTGGATTTGCTCTGAATGTGAAATGCCGAAAACATTACAAAGAATGATAGCCCAAAACACATTTCAGCACTCAAAGTATGGGAGAAAGTTCTCTACTTGATAGGCTTATTTTCCCTTTCCTTTCTATTTTAAACTTTGAACACAGAGTTGTATTTGTTTTATTTTTAACTTACAAATACACACACACACACACACACACACACACACACATATATGTGTGTGCATGCATGTGTGAGTGTGTGTGCTTGTGTGTGTGAGCATGAAGGCAAGCAGAGTGTGTGGAGATCATATATGGACTATCTCAGGATTGATTCTTACATTCCATCTTGTTTGAGGCAGCATCTCCTTGTGTTGCCTGAGGCACGCACCAGGCTGGTTATCTCTATTCCCTGTCTTCCTTAGGATCACCAAGATTACAAATGTGCACTAGTTATATGTGGATTCTGGGCAACTGACCTCACATCTTCACATTTGCACAACAAGGACTTTATCAACTAACTATCTCCCCAGTGCTTTAGTATTTTTAATACATATGAAATAAATATAAGACATTATTTTACAGTTTTTCTTTCATGCAAAGCAGATATTTACCAAATATGAGTGATTGTGTAACAGGAGAGAATTAAACAAAACTAACTGTGAATAAGATATATGTCACAATTCTAACTGTGTCACAGGATGAGTCCAAGCCCTCAGCTATATGGGATAGTTTGAAGGGGCCTCTGCCCCATTCCTAGAAAGACTAAAAAGTATCAACCAAGGAATAAAAACAGTATAGACCAATATGAGTAACAAAAAAAGGAGAAAGTGAGAAACCTGAAAAAATTCTATAAACCTGTGGAATACACAAAAGAGATTTTTGAGCCTTATGCAATAGAGCACAAAACAAAAGGGTCCACATGTCATCCACAGGGACACAGAACCATAGCACCGGGTCCATGGGGAGGACAGCAAGTGAGGACTACGCCTTTAGAAATGATGGGAAAGTCTGTAGGAACACTGGTTAGAGCTACTTTCCAATTCCACTGCCACCAGGAAAATGGATCCCCTCTTCCACAACAGAAAGTGTTTCAAGTGAGAGGAGGGGTGACTAGGGCCCAGAAGCCACTCTTCAAACAGGAGACTGGAGGAGCTAAACAGAAGGCTCAGCAATGAAAAGCACTTGTTGCTCTTGGAAAAGACCAAGGTTTAGTTCGCAACACCCACATGCTGGCTCACAACCAACCGTAACTCCAGTTTCATGGAAGAGGCCTCTGATTTCCACCGTGTCCTCCTAGTTTATAGACACTTAGTGTCAGGTTTCCTGGGGTCATTCTCCAACTCACCAACACTACATATATTTTCTACATTTTTTTTTTTACTTTTTAATATATTCTCTTGTTATCCTGCAAGTTCACTCCTTGTTTTTTTTTTCCCCGTAATTTCTACTGTTAATGCTATTTTCACTTCAAATATAGTTTTATTGGTAGAAATTCATTTTGGGTCATTTAAGATTATCTTCTAATTCCCTTCCTACCATGTTGTCTTATGCACACATTGTTGAATTTATAGTTAAAATGATTATTTTAATATGATTTGGCCACAAAACCAATCATCTGTATCAGTTCAAAACTTGCTTTGTTTAATTTTTTTTCTTATTCGATGGAATCTCCTCTGGGTAACATCATCCTATTGCTCTCTTACAATAATTGATAAAACTGTGGATTTTGTCTTTGGGGACAGTCGCTATTTATGTTTTCTTATTAATATTCTTGATCTTTTCTTTGGTATGGTCCAATTCCTTGAACTTACATTTACTAGAGTCTTGATTTTCACATTTGTTAGGCAGAGCCAGAACATTTATTTAGATGGTTAATTTTATCAACCTTTGAGGTAAAACTCAGAACTGACCCTGCTGCCCCCCCCCCCCCCGCCCCAGTTACTTAGAAGGTCTTTGATGCAGGTCTGGTGGCTCCGTGTTTGCCTTAGCGCTTTCTCCCTGACACTCTCTCAGGTTATTCATTCCAGGTACGATGCACTCATGCGTGGAGAAGAGTGAGCTCAATGCTCACCATGGCTCCTCTATGGGTCTCTAGTGTTGTTGCCTCTGTCTTGGCCTTGTTTGCTCTGCTGCTTTTAGAGCATGATCATCAGATTGTCCACACACTGCTCCCCCACCAAAGCTTCCAGACTTCCCTTCAATGCATCCAGAAAGGATTTCAGGACAACTGCACAATACATGTCTTTTATTTCCTGTCCCTTAGGAAGCACTGTCCTTTGTTTCCAGGCATCTATTGCCATGGCAATCATTTCAGTGTTCTCTTGTTCTGGGAGGGGCAATAGCTCTTCTCTGCAGCTTCATCTTGGTGTGATGGAAAAGTTCTCTAGTTATTGTTATGCCATGGCAGAGATGCTTACATCTTTCACTTGTTTCTTTATCCTCTATAGCATCCACCCACAAATAAGCTGCAGAGCTCTTAACTACTCTACTTTAATGTCTTGTCTCTGGTGGTACACTCAGTGCTTTAGACCCTTCTCTGATATCATGTCAATACCCACCACTAATCAACATACATGATATTTTTTATTAATTTTTATATATACATTTAGATTATTAGACATGAATAAATTAAACTACATACAGCAGGAAGAACCATGAGACAATTAGGAATAATACAAATGTTACATTCATAGTGATTTGGCTATTTGTATTTGGCAAACTTGAAGTAAGCATCTTTCCTATCTTGTTGGGTCTAAATTTCTGAGTGAAGATCAATGTCTATCATATCTCATCTATTAACTTAAAACATCTACCTTCATCTAAAAACATTTTAACTCCTAACCTACTAAGCTTAATTGTAAGACTAAACTATCTGGTCTTCAACTCCATTAGAGATTTTAGAAGGAATAAAACTTAAATACCAGAGTGAACCAGAAGTGTAGGTTAGCAGTTTCCAAAATGAAAAAATGATTGAGACAGTTTACTGCCTGAATAGTCAATAGTCACACAACACTCTCTATAACATTGGAGCATCATCTATAGCCTTCTGGCCCAATCTATATGACAGACATATTTGAGAGGCAAGAACTATTGAGGACTTGTTTACCCTGTCTTGGCAGAGTTTGGCTATCAACTCTGCCTACATCTAAATTTGCATATTTTAGGCAGAATTCTGTCTGTGGCAGGAACTAGGGCATTTAGCAGTGCTGAGAGGAAAATTCATAGCACTAAATGCCTTCGTTAAGAATTTGGAGAGATCCCATATTACCATCTTAACAATGCACCTGAAAGATCTAGAACAAAAAGATGATGGCTGGAAAACATCAAACGCAGGGCTGAAATCAATTAAATAGAAACAAAGAGACTGATTCAAAGAATCAACAAAACCAAGATATGTTTTTTTTAATCAACAAGATAGACAAACCCTTAGCCAAACTAATTAAAAGGCAAAGGGAGAGTAATCACATCAACAAAGTCAGAAATGAAAAGGGAGAAATAACAACAGTGAGGAAATCTAAGGAATCATTAGGTCATAGTTCAAAAGCTGTATGCCACAAAATTTGAAAACCTAAACAAAATGGACAATTTTTTTGAGAGATACCAACTACCAAAATTGACCCAAGATCAGGTAAACAAATTAAAAAGTTCTATATCTCCTAAGGAAATGGAGGAAGTCATCAAAAGTCTCCCAACCAAAAGAAAAAAAAAAAAAAAAAAAAGCCCAGGGCTGGATAGATTCAGCTTAGAATTCTACAAGACCTTCAAAGATGAGCTAGTATCATTTCTCTTTAAACTTTCCCACAAAATAGAAACAGAAGAAATATTACCAAACTCATTCTATGAGGCCACAGTCACCTTGATACCTAAACCAGAGAAAAACTCTACAAAGAAAGAGAATTTAAGACCAGTTTCTTTTATGAATACTGACACAAAAAATTACTCACTAGAACACTTCACCATGACCAAGTAGGCTTCATACCAGGCATGCAGGGGTGATTCAACATATGGAAATCCACCACATAAGTAAACTGAAGGGGAAAAACATACATGATATTTATGCTCAGAACTTATGTAATTCTAACTTTTCACCTTTTCTTCTGTGAGATAACAAGTTTTATTTGATAAATTTACATTACGTGTGAAGGGACTTTTCTTCAATAGTTTATAGTTTTACAGTTTATAGGTTTACGTTTATATAATTTTTTTTTACTTCATGAGACACATTGGTGTTTTATTTGTCACTTATTATGAAATAAGTCGTAAAAAGATATTTTACGTATAATTTTAATTTTGTTTTCATTGCTCTCCAAATATTCTATTTACTTCCATTAAACTCTGTAAGTCCTGCTACCATTGCTTCCTTTTGCCATGGCTCTAAAGCACTTTACAGAGACACAACTCTTATGCTGGCAGTGATGAAAATGGTGGTGTTGGGGACATGGCCAACTCCAGAGGCACTTTCTCTTCTACCTGTGTATGCTTCAATACACTCACAACGTGTTAAAGACAGGTATATATTGGAGATTCCCACTGAAAACAGGGACCTTGAACTAGAGGGAACAGGTGGTCTCTTGTGTTTTCCCTGCGCTAAGGTTGCATTACATTCCTGACAATTTGTTTCCATGGTTTCCAGTATGGTACTCTAACACGTTCCTATTGTCATGCACATGCCTCAAACTCCCACAGAACCTCGTCAGAGTAACTGTTCCACTGACCACCAGTGGCAAAAGATGTACGGTCTCCACCTTTCCTCATTCTTTCTCAGAACACATTTAGGCTTCAATCAGTGTTGAGGCATTACCTCTAATGAGTATACAGGATCATGGTGTGTGTGTGTGTGTGTGTGTGTGTGTGTGTGTGTGTGTGTGTGTATGTGTGTGTGTATATATATATACACACACATATATATACACATACCATATATATATACATACCATATATATACATGATATATATATATTCTATTCAGATAAAATATTTATTTGAAAAATGTAATTATAACTCTAAAACTAAAAGGGATCATAAAACTAAAATAATTAATGATGAAACATGTTTACAAAAATGGCAGCATCTAGCAAGTAGGCAATATTGCATACCCAATATCTGTAAGAATATGCTTTATGGTGGAGAAGATATAATGGGAATTAGACAAATTTCCTCTTAAATCACTTTGTAATTATATAAAGTATGGATAACTATTATTCTTATTGTGATGTTAAGATTAAAACTAAAAATAATAAGTATGTGTAGTTACTATTTAGAGACAAAACATAAAAAGAAAACTGAAACCAATGAATCTAGCAAATGTTCCTGGCACAGCTCACACTGGATATATAGTGCTTCTTTCATTATTAATTCAGAGCAGTACTTCAATATCATGTTAATTAATTCTTATATGAAGATGGATGTCTATGTTTTCCACTAAGACTCATAAGACATGCTTCTACAACTTAGAAGTCTTTCAAGCATAGAGTTTTGGAGAACAGAAGGCTGCGGATGTTTTGTCTACCCACACTTGGGATGAAAGGATAGTCATATGTGATTTCTGCTGACCTGGATTTATTTCCAGGAACACAGAGTGGCACAACAAAGCATTCAAATATGACTTTGTATATCTCAAGTGTCAGAGGAGAAAATCATTTCCAGACATTCTGGTTTTCATATTTTATTTAAAAACATCTTAGCTCATCCTTTAGTTCCTTCTATGCACATGCTCACTTCCAAACTGAAACCATCCCTTTAGTCTAGGCTGGACACACTTCTAAGTATTCCTGTGGCATGCACCCCAATTCTTTCTACCAGAGAATATGTCACATATTTTCATTTTTATTTTTTTGAATTTTTCAAATTCCACAGAAGGCACATGTTTGTCTTACTCTTTTCAATATCTTAAGGATGAAGTAGGTGGTTCAGCACAAGACTTGGTACTGAATAAATATTGAGCAAATGTATAAATTCCATAATAAATGTACACATTTAAATGTGAGTCTAGAGAAAGTTGTAAAATATGGGTTTGTAGTAGACATCAGAGAACAGGGAAGTTCATATCTTTAGAGGTACTGGACAGTGCAGTGGATATTACTTTCAAATCCAGGTTAACTCTGTCACTGACATTCCCCACTAATGCTCCATAATTTTCCATGTGGTTATAGATTGGGAACCAACCAGATTTCTCTACCTGATAGCTGTAGACTGATTGTTAATACATACAGAGCCAAGTAAGTCATTCTGTAAAAACCAATCATATAAAGGATAGGTACTTTTGTCAAGTAATTCCATTCCATCATAAAGAAGTATAATGCTTATATTTTTGGTTGGGAGCCCAGCCTTAAATCAGCCTGAAGAAGCCTTAAGAGAAAGACGTCTCATTTCCTCTAAGGGGGGTTGGATAGGTTTCTGTTTACTCTTTTAGTCTACAGATGATTATTTTCATTGGGAATTGGTTATAAGTATTATTGGTCTTTTACAGAGAGGAAACTAGGTTTGAGTCAGGGATGTATCTCTTTTCCTTTATCTTTCTTTTGTAGGTAAGGAGATAGCTGAAAAGAAAGAAAGTGGGAGATAGAAATATAGAGGGAGGATAGAAAAAAGGTAGATGATTGAAACTAGTCCTCATCTCATGACCCTAATTGTTACTCAAAAAATAGGTTATTTTTTAATTCAATGGTATTGAATTTTGTATATGGATGCAAATCATGCTCAGGTTAAAAATTAGTCTAATTTTATCACAAGAAAATATATTCCAGGTCTAGTAGATAGATACTATTCTATAGATATGAGGTAAAATAGTTAAATAAGGTCTTCAAAAACTTCAGAGATCTACAGAATATGTCATTTAAAGATGTTTTATTATTCAAAGATTCTTTGACAACAAGACAAGTTAACTCCTGGCAACACCCAGCCTGCCTCAAAGAAGATGAGTATCAAAGAAGCTCCTTATAGAGTTGGCTTCAAATGTGGCAAAGAAGCCACTTGGCAAAATGTCCTCATTTCTGCCACAGACAGAATTCTGCCTAAATATGGGCAAGTTTAGTTGCAGGCAGAGTCGACGGCCGAACTCTGCCAAGACAGGGTAAGTAAGTCCTCAATAGATTCTGCCTCGCAAATATGTCTGTCAGATATATTGGGCCAGAAGACTGATGACGATGTTCCATCATTAGAGTGTTGTGTGACTATTCAGGCAGTAAAGTGTCTCAATCAATTTTTTCATTTTGGAAGCTGCTAACCTGCATTCCGGTTTCACTTAGGTATTTAAGTTTTATCCCTTCTCAATTCTCTGATGAGTTTGAAGACCAGATAGTTTAGTCTTTCAATTAAGCTTAGTAGGTTAGGGGTTAAGATATTTTTAGATCAAGATAGATGTTTAAGTTAATAGAGATGAGATATGATAGATATTAATCTCCATTCAGAAATGTAAACCTTACAAGATAGGAAAGATGTGTACTTCAAGTTTGCCAAATACTATGAATGTAAGATTTACATAATTCCTGATTGTCTCATGGCATTTCCTGCCATATGTAGTTTATTTTACTCATGTTTAATAGTATAAATGTATATGTTAAAAAAGAAACATAATAAAAATATTTTTAAAAAGTTGTATAATGCTCATGTTTATTTTAAAGAAATAGCCTAGAAAAGATGTAACTGCAGACAAATTTGTCGATATAAGAACCAGGATCTATATAAAAGTGATAGGATTACACATCAAGGGTGAATGTTTTGAAGTAAGGCGTGGCATAGGTATTTTTGAATGGATAGAATTTTTAACTGTCACCAAAGAATGACTTACATTGAAATTTAAATGGACTTAATTGTAACATGGATTACGAATAAGTGTTGTCTTTATTGATATTCACTTGCTGTCGGGCATCAGATCATTTAAGTCTTTAAGTATCATTTTTCTTGGATGTAAAGTGAAAATGCCATGTGACTTCCATCTCTCTTGGGACCACTGATGGCCACCTGTAGCAATTGCAGGACATTAGAAGAACATATCAAAGTTTTTGTTGGTGTGATTTACTCCATTTTCAATCCCATTTCTATTAAACTGACCTACTGTTCCTATTCTCTGTTCTCTGTATTAATCATGATTCTCTGTTCTCTATTTTATTTTCATGGGGGCCTATAGGACTTACAGGTAAAGAACCCATGTTTTCTATCAGTCCAATTAAAATTATACAGTAAGATTATAAGATTATGTTTAGATTCAAACATAATGTAAACCCAGCCAGATTCTCAGAAAAGTGGCAGCTACTCATATTATATAATTGCCATGGCACACCTACCATTATAAGTGAATGGAAACCCAAGGAGGACTATGGAAATACTATCAGATTCGGCTTTTCAATGGAGCTTCATGTCTCTCAGCACTGATATTCCTGAATTGATACTTCCCTTATTAAATGAAGACCAAAAAGCCAAATATTCTCAAATACCAAAATGTCAATAGAAATGCCATAGTTTAGTCACTTCAAAATATTTAGGGAAAATATACATTTTTAAATTGCATACTTTAAACATTTAAAACCGGTTTCATTTGGCTAGTTAAAACTTTATTTCTGGAAATCTCAGACCATGTTAAATAAATTGGTGACCATTGGAATGTGTTTCTTGACAACACAAACTATTGACTCATTTTGGTCTTTCAGAAGGGCAATACTTGTAACAACCCTCAGGAAACAAAGACGTTTGCTATTTCCACATCAAAAACAAACTAACTTATGCCATTACAAAATGCAAAGCAAATCTTCTGGTTGAGAGAATTGCTTGGTCTGTAATTATCAGCAGCAAATAGACATAAGCATTGTCAGGATTTACTGAGAGATCAAAACATCTGAGGAAAGCTGACTTGTCATTTTCTACCCTTCTGTTAAACAAGAACGAGTCATAAAGAAGAAACAAAATGCTTTGTTTTCCTCACTGTGCCCTATCCAATCATGCAGCCAAGTTTCAGAACCATGATGTTTATACAGTGAGCTTCAAACACCTACTTCTTAATTTGGATTGATCAGAACATCATCAAAACATCTGTCCAACTTAGTATACTGCCCAGGAAGTCTAATATCCTTAGAGAAGAAAAAGTGATTTATTGGATGAGGTAGGAACTACCTGTAAAAGGATGAGATTTTAAAAGATTATCGGTATTTGTAAATTTGCCAAGAGTCAGGCCTGTGGAATGCAATAAGAACTCTATGCAACTTTAAAACAAGACACTCAAACAATTGCAAATGTAAGAAACTGTCAAGTGTCAGGATTGATATTTCCTTGGAACAATGCAGAAAATTTTCAGTACCAGTATTTAGTTCAGCAGCTTTCTAAAACTGGCTTGGAAAGACATAGACATAATGAAAATCAGGACTTTTCAAATTGTATCTCCTTTCCAAGTCCCGGGATGATTGCAGTTTTATTTTCTCAACAAGCTCTAGACATGTCTGATGGGAAGTGGCACATTTCTAGATGAGGTATAATGCAAGGTAAGAAAAGGAGTTACTGTCGACACTGTTGACAGACAGTAGGATTCCAGGGCTTCACACGGTGCTTCAGACTGAAACTGTATTTGCGAGCATTCTGAAAGTGGACATATGCTGTAGGAATTGCCTCTGTTAGTTAAAGCTCATAGCAATATAATAGAACTTTGGGTGTTTTCAGAATTGGCCTTGAGAGCTCTAACTGGCCTTGCATCTTGGTACTTCATCTTGCACTTAGAACACTTGATCCTGCAACCTTCACCACAACAGAAGTCTCACAATCATCAGAAACTTTTATGGAAGAATGGAGTGTGAAGAAAGTCCATTGTGAGACCTGACTGATTATCATATCAGATGCTCATTGGAAGAATAACATCTTTTCAAAAAGGAGATGCTTTCCAAAGCTTCTCTCTGGCTTTGCCTCTTGACTTATTTGGCCCTCGTTTTTTATATTAAAACAATGCCAGAGGAATAACCATGAAGGGCCAACAAGCACTTCATATAACTACCCAAACCCAACAATTTATGGAATCAACATCAGGTAACTTTTGACCTAAGAGGATTCAAGGAGACAAAAAGTGAACCAACAAAAAATAAGGTGCAACTGTAAGATACGCCGGAGAAGCCTTCTCTTTCAAATCTAATGCCACGTGCTGACAAGCTCGCCTCTAGGTGTGAGCTGAATCCTGCGTCAATCAAAGTAGCTACAAACTGAAAGCTTAGACACCTCCCTAAAGCAAAAGCAAAACCAGTCACAAAATCCACATACTTTGATTCTTTTACAAGAGAAATACATTCAAATCCTATTGGAAGACCATATCTTTTTTTTTTAAGCTTAAATAAATGGAGTTTATTTTGATGTACAGATCTCATTGATGCAATCCACCATGACAGGCCAGACATGAAAAAAGATTCAAGCAGCCTCTGTTCTCACTGAGTCCAAATCGGCAAGCTACAAATGTAATAGGATGAGTATATTTGCTTGCATTTTTCTTTTTAATCAGTTCAGGATTCAAACCTAGCATATTTATAATGTGTATTCCCAAGCTAGACAATTTCTCATAGATACACTTAGGGCCTTGTCTCTTTGTTAATTCTAATTCCTGCTACCTTAAAATGAACAGTAACTGTCACAGCAGGCAGTTGGATATACTACCCATCACAGAATATGCGGTCACCAAAAATATCATCTGTCACAACCTGTGGTCCTCCTTGGCTTAATTTCTCAGCAAAATTGACTCTCTCCATTTCTAGTATTCTTTTCAGGTTCAATTCTTATCTACACAATGTGCCAGGGATGGTTGAGTTGTGATTATTTGTTTCTGATTCACATAGTCGCTCCATCTCAAAAGATAGACCCCCTTTCAATATGATGCACGGCTGCGATATAATGTAATTTGGTGAGCAATGCAACGGGTTTCTTCTTCAACGGTTGACTTCTATGTAGAAGTCAGAAGTCACTGTCAGGCTAAGTCTGTTCACTGGATGTAAAGCTTGTGAGACTGAGTGTCCCCTGCAGTTAAGACATTAGTGTCTTCTTCCCCAGAAGAACAAGGATGGAATTACAAAATGTTCATTACTCTTCTTTATGTCATACTTATGTCTCTCTGTTTTAGTTTAACAGTATTATTAAATGCCTCTTGAATCTCTCTTTTTCTTCTTAGTCTTTCTTTTTTTTTTATTAATTTATTCTTGTTACATCTCAATGGTTATCCCATCCCTTGTGTCCTCCCATTCTTCCCTCCCTCCCATTTTCCCCTTATTCCCCTCCCCTATGACTGTTCCTGAGGGGGACCTCCTCCCTCTGTATATGCTCATAGGGTATCAAGTCTCTTCTTGGTAGCCTGCTATCCTTCCTCTGAGTGCCACCAAGTCTCCCCCTCCAGGGGACATGGTCAGATATGAGGCACCAGAGTACGTGTGAAAGGAAAGACCATTTCTTTATTGTGTTGTAAATGCTTAAAATTATAAATTAAGTAAATTGTAAGTCAAGTAAGCTTCACTGTATAGCATAGAAGTTAAAATCATAGCTCTAAAACAGACTTCTGTCTTTCCTCATGCACTGCTTGGCTCTGAGTTTCTCTAAACACAGGGATAATCAGCTGGCCTGTATCACATAGTCCAGTTGCACTGGAGCATGGAAGGGACCTGGTAGGATGCCTGGTACAGAGTAAGTGCTCCATAAATTCTGGCTGCTACTGATCCTGACACTAATGCTACTGCTGGTGATGTTCTGTGGGATTCCTCTAGTGTACTTCCCCAACAGCTAGAAAATGATGCTGCACGGGCTATAGAGGAGTAAGAGCAGCTTAGCTCAGACCTCTGTTCTTCCCGAAATCTTCCTTTAAAGTCTGTAAGTCACAAAACTGCACAGTACTACCTGAGTCACAGCCAACAAAGCTCCATGTGCAATTCTCTTCCTAATAACAGCTCCTTGGCCCACTATAGTATTTGGTCCAGTTAACTAGAGCCCCTGCGTACAAGCTTTTGTGTAACTCTCTATGTGCTTTTCATCATTTTACACTGAGACTGATTAGTGCCAATTCATCTACTGCCTTTTCTAAGCACTTTCAATTCTGTGCATTTGTTCCTTTCTCTCTGCTCTGCTAGAAGGCGACTCATCGCATTTTAGATTAATGTATACATAACCTCCAGAAGCCAGTTCCTGTACTCCCTGACTTCCTGCTCAATCATTGGCTCACCGTTGTTCCCTAGTGTCCAGCACACAACACTTTACTGGTTTAGAGTAGGCTTTCCATCCTTAAGATGATGGAAGGGTACGCTTCTGTGATGGTTCTTCTCGACCATCAACTTGATGGGCTTTAGAATCACCATGGGAACAAATCTCCAAGCTCTTTATAGGAGTTTCTAGGTTACCCGAGGTGGGAAGACTACCCTGAATGTCGGTGGGATAATAGCATGGGCACAGTTCCTGGACTGAATAAAAAGGAGAAAGTCAGCCCTCATTTCTCTGTTTCCAGATGCAATATGACCAGCTTCCTCATGCTCTTGCCTATGTGCCTTCCCCATGTGATGGACTGCATTCTCAAAATACACCCTTCTTCTTGAAGGCTTTTTCCTCAGATATTTGTCACAGTAACAAGACAAGTAACCATACTTCCCAAATTTATGGAAGAGTGTGATAGATTTATGGTAGTACTCATGGTTGATAGATGGTAGTAATTATGGTTGATATATGGTAGTACTTATGGTTAATATATGGTAGTACGTATGGTTGATACGTGGTAGTACTTATGGTTGGCATATGGTGGTACTTATGACTGATATATAGTAGCATTTATGTTGATATATGGTAGTACTTATGGTTAAATATGGTAGTGCTTATGGTTGGTATATGGTACTAGTACTGGCTGTTACATGGTAGTATTTATGTTGATATATGGTAGTGCTTATGGTTAATATATGGTAGTAATTGTGGTTGCTATATGATAGTACTTATGGCTGATACATGGTAGTTCCTATAGTTAACATATGGTTTACATATAGTTAGATTTACAGTACAAATTTTGTTGAGTCTGTTTATGATTTAACCTTCATTATAGAAATAATATATACTAAACAGTGGCATTGAATAAAAAAACCCTCTTTTTAAAATTAGCATATAGAGTTTCAGGCATAATAAATCACTTATAGAGCTGAAATTTTAATTATCTTCAGATCTATTCTAACTTATTTAAGTACTGACTTGGAAGTTTGTAGTTTTCACATTTTGGTGATGAAAGTAATGCAAAATTGCTTGGTGTGGATCACAGAATTAGTCACCGTTACAGATTTACAAATTTAATTTGTTCAAGTCAAAACAACATAAAATTTTTATCCTGCCAAGGCTTCAAGTCTAAGCTAGTAGCAAAGACATGTTGTCATTGTTAGTTGGCCTTTATCTTACTTTGTCTTATTGCATAACTAGGTTCCAGAATTAGTACTTATCTGAAGAAATTTTATTCTTGAGGTAAAAATCAAGCTTTATCACAACTTTGTCACAGCTCTGTTAGCTGTATAATACCAACAGTAATGCATTTTCCCACTATATTTAGTCATAGCTCAGATGCATCTTAAGGAGCAGATACTGGGAGAGCTGGCCTGGTTACAGGACAGTTGTACAGAAGTAACTAAAACCTTGCTAAAACACATAAATGAGGTGTGTTGTTTGCACCACCAGTCTCCAATAAGCGCATCGCCTATCCAGTAAGGGTAACCTTAGCAATGCCACCTACTCCTTAGCACGCCCGAAGCTTACCATAATTCATCTTCTCATATGAGGAGAAGCAATGCCTCCATCTCATCAACACTAAAACTGAGCAGAAAGGATTTCGGAATGAAAACAAAATATAATTTTACATTGATAATTCCAGCTACAATTTTTAGTCTATTTAGAGAGAAGAATCTTGGAATACCTTCACCTTGAGCAGTGTGATAGTTTCCAGTATAATCACAAAATATGGTACTCTGGATGAGAGTGTCACTGAGATAAATGTGTCCTCTTTTACAACTACATTTTTTTATTACAGCAGCAGAAGAGACTATCTGAGATAGGAAGACTGTTTACTTTGCCTCCATGCTGTTACCACTCACAAGCTTAGTCATCTTTGAGGAATGATTTAATATCCATTTTCCTCCTTTGTTACACACATACATACACACACACTCACACACAGGTATATAATGTTGTCTTTTCTATAATTTTTTTCAGGTTTAAAATGTGCTTTTCAAATTCCAAGCACATGAAAGTAGAGATAATAAGCCACTATTATTAATCACATTCTTCAACTATACATGGAATTCAGAGTAGAAAAACACAATTAAAAGAAAGGTAGGAATGGTCTCATCAGGAATCAAAATAACTCTGAGATTCCATCTTACATCCATCAGAATGGCTAAAATCAAGAATTTGAGTGACAGCACATGTTGGCAAGGATGTGGAGAAAGGGAACACTCCTTCATTGCTAGTGGGAGTACACACGGTACAACCACTTTGGAAATCAATCTGGCACTTTCTTAGAAATTTGGCAATAGTGCTATCTCAAGACACAATTATTCCACTCCTGGGCATATACCCAAAAGATGCTCCACCATACAACGAAGATATTTGCTCAACTATGTTCATAGCAGCCTTATTTGTAATAGCCAGAATCTGGAAACAACCTAAATGTCCCTCAACCAGAGAATGGATAAAGAAACAGTAGTACATTTACACAATGGAATACTACTCAGCTATTAAAAACAAGGAAATCTTGAAATTTGCTGGCAAATGAATGGAACTAGAAATGATTATCTTGAGTGAGGTAACCCAGACCCAGGAAGACACGTATGGTATATACTCACTTATAAGGGATATTAGCCCAATATAGATGTCCTCTGAGAGACTTCAAAGAGCAGAGGATCACACAGATGCTGCGAGTTGGTACTGGACTCTGAATGAGAATGGTGTGGAAGAATAGGTGGATGTAAGGACCCAGAGGGTTCATGAGCTCCAAAAGGAGACCATCAAGGCCGGCAGATCTCGACCAAGGGGGGCTTGCACAAACTGTTGCACCAACCAAGGACAATACATGCAGTAAACCTAGACCCCTGTTCAGAGCTAGCTGGTGGCACACAGAGGAAGGGGAAACAGGCCATCCAGATGAGACCTGCTGTGGTCATATGGTTGGGGAAGAGGTCCACTTCTGTCAGAGGTCTAGTGGAGGGGAACAGGGCAGAAGAGGGAGGGAAGGTTGGAATCAGAAGATACAAGTGAGGGGATAGCAATTGGGATGTAATCTAAATAAAAATATAATAAAATAAGAAAAAACAACTCTAGAGTAGGGGTGGGTAGGGAAAAGAGAAAGACAGAATGCATATAGTATTATTAGAGATAAAAATTATCACCATTATAAAGGGGTTAATCATAAAAGAAAAAAAATTCAAAGGCAGTTAAGGACCAGTATGGAGAGTGATGAGGAAGCAGGGGAACTGGGTAGAGTCTGAGTATATAGGCTTTAGGGCTTTGGATTAAAACTCTTCTGAGTTTATCAATGACAAAAATAAATGAGAAAACAAACAAAAACTTACTTTAGTTCACTGACTTTGTCCAAGACTATACCCGTTGTTGTGTTGGACGCATGTACCTGTGTGTTAGGGAGCATAGCACTCCCGAGACCACACTGAGACAACCCTAGACACCCAGAGGTCTCAAGCACCACTAAGATGAGCAAGCGTGTGGTGGAGAGATAAGAGAGGCAGAACTGGAGACTGGATAGTGAGGAACATCTTGATGTGAGTAGCCAGTGAGGTCACTTAAGGTAATGATCTGTGTTGCCACTGAGGCCCACATCTGGGTCCTTGGCCCTGAAGCAATAGAGTCTGTTACCATCAAAGGCCAGATAGATGTCCCTGGTCTGGATTGTTAGCTGGGGCCATGTTGATGTCTCAGGGCTGTGCAGAGCTGGCACCACCGCTATCCTGGGCATCCTGGGAGAGCTGGTCCCAAAGGCATATGAGAAAGTCCCTCCCTTTGTGCAGGAAGCACAGTAGAGCTGGGCCTGATTGTGAGACTTGCAAATGGCCCAGTCCTTAGAGTGTAAGTGTGGGAGAGCTGTTCCTGCCAATCCTCTGCCTTGTGGTGGAGTGGGTGAGAGAGACGCCTTCCCCACTTCACTTGTCACTATCTGGGGCAAGCAGGAGAGCTGGACCCAGGGTCATGGGAGCAGGAAAGCTGGCGCTGCCCTTCACCTGCAACAGAAACTTGGAAGAGTGGGCTTTGTACTGCCCCTGAGTTGCACAGTAGAGTTGACGTGGTGACAGGGGCACAGACAAGCCAGCCTTCAGGGTGTGAGTGTGAGAACGCTGTCCCCAGCACCTGTATGCCATGTGGTGGCACAGGCAAGGGAGAGATGCCCCTCCCTTACCCTTTGCCACCTATAGCAGGCAGGAGGTGTAGAGACCAGGAATGCTGGCGCTGCCTCTCACCTGCTGCAGCACTTGGGAGAGTGGGCCCTGTACCTTACCTGGGCAGCATGGTAGAGCTGGCCCTGCTGGTGTGGGCACAGGTAAGTCAGTAGGTAAGATGTATGATCTTCATAACACAGGGCAACAAAGGATATCCAAGAGGAGTCCTGGTGAGGATCCACTATGGGTAGTGAAGCAGAAGCCAGAGGCCCCCTACCAGACCAACGACTCATTGCAGTGCACATTTGCAAGTAAAGAAGTGTGCACAAAAGGGAGAAAAGTATGTGCATTGCCAAGTTGCCATAGCATGACATTTATAATTAAGATGAAATAAAGTTTAAAGATGAATAGACAGATAATAATTAAAGGAAAAGACTGAAGACAGAAATCACTTAGTCATACCCAATGAGGGTGATCCATAGCCACCCCTAAACATAGCATCTTCCAGAAACATGCATATATATGTCTATAGGTTGCTAACACGAATGTAAAAAGTCATTCATTCTTGAATAACATACTTCTGAACTGGTACTCAAAGGCCTATCACCAAAATTAACTGCAAAATTGACCTCTTAACCTGCTCCGAAGCTGTGCTGCTCACGTTCCCTGCTCCGAAGCTGTGCTGCTCATGTCCTAACTGGAAACACTTCTTTACACATGCATTTCCAAGTGCTTCCATCAGTTCACAAGAATGGGATTTTAATTGAGCATATTCATTGCTTGGAAGAGATTTCTCTTGATATTTTCCTTTTAGTATGCCGTGACATTGTAGATTAATCATTTTCGATTGAAGGTTATGTGGAAGCTTCTCAACTGAACTCAGAAATGTTTTTTTTTTTTTTTTGAGTATATTTGGAAATTTACTTTGTGCTTCCACTGCAGCCCACATCCCCAAATCCACTATGGATCTATAGCTTGAGATCACAAGACACAAAAATGTGATAAGATTTGAATGTCAATGAAGATTTAACTACTCATTTTAATGTCAACACACATAAAAGTATGAAAGGAGCTTGACATGACTTTTATACAGAAAGAAAAAATTCTAGGGTGACTTAAAAGCTATCCTTTTGTAAGAGCTGAGTATCATAGTTTCCCTAGAAGTTTCTAGGCTTTGTCACTATGGCACGTGAACCGTCATTGGTAATGCATAAGAAGATGAACACACATGAATCCCTGAGACTGGGCCAGAATTTTGAGGTACCTCATGACTCTTGAGTTTAGTGTAGAAGTCTGGGAGACTACAAATCAAAGACTTTAATCTTCAGAAAGATTTGATATGCTGTTTTGAATTTAAAGATGGAGAAGCCATATGGAAGAAATGCCAGCAAATGAGATCCTCAAAAATGGCCTGTGGAGAATGGCCAGCAAGAGAAATGCTTGGTCTCCTGTCCCACAATCAAAACCAACTGAGTCTTTCCAACAAGAACAAACTTGGCAGCAGACTTCCCCCTAGAGCATTTCAGTGAGAACTCGCCTGGCTGAAACCTTCCTTATAGCCTACAAAACTGTGAGCTAATGAATGAATGGTGCTTTGAGCTGTCGTTCCTGTGGTAATTTGCTACAGATCATTAGAAAAGTTACATATTTGATTAAAAATTATGTAAATTGTTGTTATGCAATAAAATTTTTGCAGGCAAGTACCATTTTCTCATAAGTTTAAGTTAACTCTATTAGGAAATGTTAATAGGCTTGATGAAAAGCTGATTTCCTTCATTTAAAATGGTGTTAAGAGTAGGTTTGGAGTTAGAAGTATGATCAAAACTGATCTGTGCTGACGCGAATACAGCTAATAAGTCTCAAAATAGCGTGTCTAGTCCTGAAAACACATCCTGGAACCGACAAAGTCCATAAATATGAATTGACACAGCTTGTCAAGTAGTACACAGTAAGCCAAACTGTTTATTACAAAATTCCTTGTCAAGAACAACACTTTGAATATCTTTTAACATTTTCACACACTGAGTAAATTTTTACACAGTCCTTTTCCTCCCTTGCATATTCTGACACCATCAGTTTTAACATCTTAGTTGATGTCGCTTCAGGTTACACTGAGGTAATTTTCAACATTGAAAATACTTTGTTTCCTAGTTTTTTTTCTGTGGAGACTATTGGTAAGGACTAATTCTTCAGTAACTTTGCACTCCAGAGTGCCTTGTCAAATACACGTGTCAGTTGTCAGGCACATTTGTTGACTGATTTAGGGCCATGGAAACCACTGTAAGCCTCTTATTCAGTTTCCAGTGAACTACTCTGGTGCAGCTGTTTCTTCAGAATTGAAGCACTCCTTTCTGGCAGAAAGACAGAGACTCAGAAGGCGCAGGAAGTAAACAAAATTTATGAGATTCAGGAAGTAAATGAAGCTTATAAGACTCAAGAAGCTCCTAAAATTTACAAGAGTCATAAGGTCCCTCTGAGGGTTGTAGAAGCGCTAAATAATTGTTAAGGAAAGAAGACTAGCCAATTGGCTGGCCTGCCTACATGCAGTGTATGGCATTCTGAAGTCGGAGCTTTCACAAGTTGTCATCCAAGTCGAGGTGGGTTTTTTTTTTTTTTTTTTTTTTTTTTTTTTTAACAGCATTCATTGAACAGCTATTGCTCTCACTAGCAACCTCTCATCAATGTATCTTTAAGCATTCCCAAGAAATCCACTGGATCACTAACAGTCACTTAGGTAGAATTGTTGCTTTGGCCTCCCAGCCACCAAATAAAGAGAAGCTCTACCCTCGCTTCCTGTGAATACATCACATGATAAGCACTGCTATTATTGTCAACCATCTCAATTATTCAAGCTACTGTTTCAGCTCAAGGGTCATAGTTGGGTTAGGGATATAACTCAGTCATATATTTCTTGTTTTGAATATGTAAATCTTGAGTTCAATCCCCAGAAACACCACACACACACACACACACACACACACACACACACGAGAGAGAGAGAGAGAGAGAGAGAGAGAGAGAGAGAGAGACAGACAGACAGACAGACACAGACTGACAGAGACAGAGACAGAGAGACAGAGCACATGGTAATAGATATAAACATGTTTACTTTCATTAGATAA
This sequence comes from Acomys russatus, assembly GCF_903995435.1. Lineage (NCBI taxonomy): Eukaryota > Metazoa > Chordata > Mammalia > Rodentia > Muridae > Acomys > Acomys russatus. The sequence goes on along the minus strand of NC_067164.1, from coordinate 21,585,765 downwards.
ATGTTTTCAATCACTATAATCAATTATCTTTCAATTAACTCAAATAATCAATGGGTTTCTTGCTTGACTAACAAACAGTAACTCAAAAACTTTGTGTCTCTATTTAATTTTTGATTTTATGTAGAAATACTTATAAAACAGATATTCAGTCTAAATTTCCTAGTTTTTTTTTTTTTTTTTTTTTTTTTTTTTTTTTTGTCTAGTATCTTATGAGTTTGAAACACTTTGATAAGCACCTAGTTGCTTATTATGATACTAATGTATGCTGTTTTGTCAGCATGGCTTATAATGTCAATGTATAATAAATACAGGCTTTGGTCTGTGTTTTATCCTGAACACAAGAAACATCTGAAATATTTGAATTATAACTGTGCCACTGAGATTGGTAGCAGACTGAGCAGCCATGAGAAGCTATGACGTCACATATTGTCTCAGTGGTAGTGCTGTCTTTATAGCATATAAACAGCCAAAAGTAATCCATATAATCACACTCACATCCTGAGGGCTAGCTTGTCTGTACCCCTGTCACCATGTCAACTCTACTGTGCAACTCAGGTGAGTACCAAGCCCACTCTTCCAAGTTTCTGTTGCAGGTGAAGGGCAGCGCCAGCTTTCCTGCTCCCATGACCCCCATGTAATGTACATCCTGACTTAGTTTTCCCTCCCTTCTCTCCTCCCAGCCTCTCTCCTCCACCTGTCCCCAACTCCAACATTTCCACTCCTCCTACATTTCCTCTGAGAAAAAGGCAGGTCTCCCAGGACATCAAACAAACACGGCATATTAAGTTACAGTAAAACTAGGCAATGTCCCCCTGCATTAAATCTGGAAGAGACAACGCACTATGACAAAAAGGGTCCCAAAGGCAGAGATAGAGACAGCCCCTGCCCACACTGTTGGGAGTTCCACAGCAGAATAGGCTACACAACCATCACACATATGCAGAGGACCTAGGTCAGATCTATGCAGGCTCCCTGACTGTCAGTTCAGTCTCTGTGAGACTTCATGAGGCCTGGGATGATTCTATGGGTTTTCTCGTGGCATCCTTGTGCCGTCTGGCTCCTGTAATCATTTCTTCTCCTCTTCCACAGGATTCCCTGAGCTCTGCCTAATGTTTGGCTGTGGATGAAATCTTACTGATGGATGATTATGCTAGGCTCCTGTCTACGAGTATAGCAGAATCATAGAATATCATTAGGAATCATCATTCAATAGACTTTTTTTTGTAAGTCGTGTTTGGATCTATTATGGGTATCTGGGCCATCCAGCTTTTGGTTTCTGGCATGCCAGGCAGAAGCAGGGTGGGTATAGGTCTTGTGGTATGGGTCTCAAGGTGGACCTATCATTGGCTGGCCACTTCCTCAATTTCTGGGACACTTTTAGCACAACACATCTTGAAGGCAGGACAAATGGTATGTCACAGATTTTGAGGCTGGGTTGCTATTCCAATCCCTCCACTAAAAGTCTTGCCTGGTAAAAAGAGATGGTCAGTTTAGACTCCATATTCTCCCTCACTAGAAGGCTTAGCTAGAGTCACCCTTGTAGATTCCAGAAAATTTCCATTGCACTAGGTTTCTACCTCATCCATGAAAACCTCTAACTCTGTTGTCTCTCAGTGTTCTCATCCTCCCTTCACCTGATCCATCCTGTTCCCGCAGTCACCCTCCTCTATTCCACCTGCAGTATCTCTTTATTTCCCCTTCTCAAGTGATATTCAAGTTCTTCTCTTGGGTTCTCCTTGTTATTTGGCATCTTTGGGTCTATATTTTGTAGCATGGTGACTCTGTACTTTATGACTAATGTCCACTTAAAAGTGAGTACATACCATCTATGTCTTTCTGGGTCTGGGTTACCACACTCAGGATGATCTTTCCTAGTTCCATCCACTTGCCTGCAAATTTCATGATGTCATTGTTTATAATGGCTGAGTAATATTCCACTGTGTAAATGTACCACACTTTCTTTATCCATTCTTTGGTTGAGGGACATTTAGGTTGTTTCCAATTTCTGGCTATTACAAACAAAGTTGCTTTGAACATAGTTGAACAAATGTCCTTGTGAAGGATGGAGCATCCTTTGGGTATATGCCCACAAGCTGGGTCTTGAGGTATATCTATTTCCAAGTTTCTGAGAATCGGTCATAATTGTTTTTCACAGTGGTTGTACAGTTTGCATTCCCACCAGCAATGGGGAAGTGTTGCCCTTGCTCCATATCCTCACCACCATGAACTCTCACTTGTGTTTCTTAGCCATTCTGATAGAAATGTAAGATGGAATATCAAAGTTGAGTGATTTCCATTTTCCTGATGGGTAAGGATGTTGAACTTTTGCTTAAATGCTTCTCAACCATTTGCGAGTCCTCTATTGAGGATTCTGTTTAGATCTGTACTCCACTTTAAAATTAGATTAGTTTGTTGATGTCTTGTTTCTTGAATAAGAAATATATATTTGTATAGTAGCCCTCTGTCGGATGTACGGTTGGTGAAGATATTTTTCCATTCTCTAGGCTGACATTTTGTCCTATTGATGGTGTCCTTTCCCTTGCAGAAGCTTTTCAGTTTCATGAGGTGCCAGTTATTATCTTAGTGCCTGAGCTGTTGGTGTTCTGTTCAGGAAGTTGTCTCCTATACCAATGAGCTCAAGGCTCTTCACCACTTTCTTTTCTAATAGATTCAGTACACCTGGTTTTAGTTGAGGTCTTTGTTCAATTTGAACTTGAGTTTTTGCAGGGTGATTGATATGGATCTCTTTATAGTTTTCTACATTCTGATACCCAGCTAGATGAGCATCATTTGTTGCAGGTGCCTCCTTTATTCCATTGCGTAATTCTGGCTTCTTTATAAAAATCAGGTGTCCATAGGTTACATCAGTGTTTTCAATTTGATTCTGATAACCTGTTTCTTTTTATGCAAATACCATGCAGTTATTATTATTATTGTTGGGTAGTACAGCTTGAAATCAGAGATAATGGTACTTCTAGAAGTTCTTTTATTGTAAATCATTGTTCTGGCAATCCTGGGGATTTTTTTTTGTTTTTCCATGTCAAGTTGAGAATTGTTCCTTCAAGGTCTATAAAGAACTATGTTGTAATTTTTATGGTGATTGCAATGAATCTGCAGATTGTCTTTTATAAGATGGCCATTTTTACTATGTTAATCCTACCAATCCATGAGTATGGGACATATTTCCATGTTCTGATATCTTCTTCAATTTATTTCTTCAGAGACTTGCAGTTTTTAACACAAAGCTCTTTCACTTGTTTGGTTAGAGCTATTCCAAGATATTTTATATTATTTGTGACAATTTTAAAGAGTGTTGTTTCCCTGATCTCTTTCTCAGTCCATTTTTTAAATATATTGTACTATACTGAAGAGATACAGAGAGACTTTGTAGCTTTGTCTTGTTATGTATTTCAGTAGAATGGCCTTTAGTTTCTATTTAACTTGATGTTGGCTAAAGTCTTGCTTTAAATTGCTTTTATTATGTTTAGGTATGTCCCTTTAAATACATCTCTTCAAGACTTTTGTCATGAAGGACTGTTGGATTTTGAAAAAGCCTTTTTCAATGTCTACTGAGATGATCATGTGTTTCCTTTTTCAGTTTTTTTTTTAATATGGTGGATTATATTGATAGATTTTTCACATGTTGAAACATCCCTGCATCTCTTGGATAAAGCTTTGGCCCAATATTCTTACTGTACAGAGTCATTCAATTTCCATGAGTTTTTAGGTTTTCTGTTGTTTTTGAAATCCAGCTTTAACCATGGTGGTCTGATATGATATTGGGGGTTATTCCAATTTCCTTTAGACTTTCTTTGTGACTCGGTACATGGTCAGTTTTGAAGACATTTCTGTAAGGTGTTGAGAAGTAGGTTTATTCTTTTAAGTTTGCATAAAATGTTCTATAGATATCTGTTAGGTCCATTTGAGTAATAACATCTGTTAGTCTCATTATTTCTCTAGTTCGTTTTAGTCTGGATGACTTGTCCATTGGTGACAGGAGGGTATTTTAATGTATGTGGTTCAATGTGTGTTTTAAGCTTTAGTAATGTTTTGTTGTTATTGTTTGTTTGTTTGCTTTTTACAAATGTGGATGCCTTGCTGTTGGAGCATAAATGTTCAGAATTGAGATATCACCTTGGTTGATTTTTCCTTTGCTGCGTATGAAGTCTCCTTCCCCATCCTTTTTCATTAATTTTGGTTGGAAGTCTATTTTGGTAGATATTAGAATAGCTGTACCAGCAAGCTTCTTGGGTCCATTTGCTTGGAAAATCCTGTATTTCCATTCATGGTTAGCCTGTGCCTTTTTAATGGAAGACTTGAGTCCACTGATATTGAGAGAGATTAATGACTAATGATTGCTAACTCCTGTTATCTTATTGTTTTTGTTGTTGTTGTTGTGGTGTGTGCATGTATGTGTACATGACTTTAAGCACTGCTGTTCTTTTTGTTTTGTTGGTGTGAGATCATGTCTTGTGTTTTAATAGGTGTATTTATCTTCTTTATGATGGAGTTTTCCTTCTAGTACCTTCTGTAGGGCTGGATTTGTGGATAGATATTGTTTAAATTGGACTTTGTCATGGAATATCTTGTTTTCTCCATCCATTGTGATTAAAGGCTTTGCTGGGTATAGTAGTGTGGGCTGGCATCTGTGTTTTCTGTTGTTGTTGTTTGGTTTCTGTTTTGTTTTGTTTTGTTTTTGAGGCTGAAAGACATCTGTCTAGCCCCGTTGGCTTTTAGAGTCTTCATTGAGAAGTCTGGTACAATTCTAATAAGTCTGCCTTTATATGTTACTTGACCATTTTCCATTGCAGGTTTTAATATTCTTTCTTTGTTCTGTATGTTTAGTGTTTTGCTTATTATATGGTAGGGAACTTTCTTTTCTGGTCCAATCTTTTGGTACTCTATGTGAGCTTCTTGGGCTTTTATAGGCATCTCCTTTTTTTGGATAGGAAATTTTTTCTTCTATGATTTTGTTTAAAGTAATTTTTGGGCCCTTGAGCTGGGAAGCTTCTTCTTCTTCCATTCCTGTTATTCTTAGGTTTGGTCTTTTTATAGTTTTCCAGATTTCCCTGTTTTGTGCAGGAACTTTTAGATTTAGTATTTTCTTTTACCAATGTTATCAGTTTCTTCTATTTTATCTTCTATGCCTGGGAATTTTCTCTTCCATTTCTTGTATTCTGTTGGTGATGCTTGCATCCCTCTCCAAGAGTCTCTCAGTTTGTGTATTCTATATTGCTTTTGCTTTTGTTTTATTTTTGTATTCATTTCATTCACCTGTCTATCTTATTCTTTGCTTTCTTTTTTAGATTTATTGATTTCTTCCCATTGTCTTCAAGTTTTTTTAAAAATTTTATTCCTTTCCTCCACGTATTTGTTTGTGTTTTCACAGATTTCTTTATGGGACTTATTTGTTCTCTCTTTCAGGACCTCTAGCATCTTCATAAAGTTGGTAAAAAGTTCATTTTCTTGTGCTTCAGCTGTGCTGGAATATTCATGTCTTGCTATATTAGGATAGCAGGGCTCGGCGGTGCCTGATTTCGCTAGCTGTTGTTGATTTCACTTTTACACTGGCATCTAGGCATCTGGGTTTGGGATGAATACAGGCCTAGGAGCTAATTTCTGAGTTTGGTTTTTGTTTTTGGGTGGATGTTTTGTTTCTTGGTTTCTGTTTCCTCTTTGGCATTTTGGGTTTTGTGGTCTGTAATTTTGGCAGCAAGAATGACGTGTGGTACAGCAGGGAGTCTCTATCAGAGCTGGGGACTGGACTTAAGGTAGTTAGCATGGTCTTTGGTCCAACAGGGGATGTCTGGTATGGCCTTCACTTGAGCAACAGATACCCACCTGTGTCTGGGCAGGGACATGGCAGTGGGGTTCTGCTGCTGCTGGTGGTTGGTGGTGTCAGTACCTTGGGTCTTTGGTTCTGAACTAAGGGAATGGGAGGGCTCAGAAGGCAGGTGAGGCTCTTGCCCATTCTGACATTCCTGGCCTGCACCTGAAGGGCAGGGGAATGGCCTGGGGAGGGGAACATTACAGCAGGAGCATTACTGAATTATTAGAACATACTCTGTGTATGCTTTAACTTCAGGTATTAGTGTTTACAATTCTTAAGAGTTTTCATTTTTGTATGCAGAAAACTATTCAGTGAGAAAAAATAAAAGTTTTAAATCTGATTCATAATTATGTTTCCTTACAAAAACCTTGTGTTTGATTTAAAACATAAACCAAAATCTTTATTCTCTGAAACTTGAGAAAGTTGAGAGTAAGATTAAAATAAATGATATTGTCACTTAATCCTTAAACAATACAGATTTTGGGAACCATCTTACATTTAAATTAAATTTTCAGTGTTTTAAGATGTGTTCACATAAATCTTACTCTTAAATATGAGAATAATAAGCCATAGTTGCTTAAGACACACTACTGACTACGGAACAGCCCAGGAGAATGATGATGTTGACTTTAAAAGAATGCCTCTGACTGTAATTGCTTAGGAGAGTCTACTTTCCGAAATCAAATTATAATCATGAAGAAAATAGAGACTGAATTTTGGACGCTCCCTGCCAGCCCCATATGACCATACCTTAACATAAGCACTTAAACACATTGAGGAGCTCTGTGTTCTTGCTTAAAAAAACCAATTTTTTTTTTTACCAATTACCTAAATAATATCCCAGCAGTAGCAAAATAATAATGAAAAATGTGAAAAATTTTGCTCCCTTAATGATATTTTCATGTCTCCTGATCCACATGCTTTTCTTATTTCACAGCTGCCAGTTACACGGATATGAAGCTCTATGTCCTGTCACGATGCCCCATCGTGTTCCTAAGTGTCATCTACACAAGTGGCAATGAAAAAACAGAGTCTAATTGTATTTAACAGACTCCAGTTGTTGGCTATCACGTTAGTTGATGTTTGTTAATTGAAAAATGTACTCAAAGAAAAGCTACCTGGAAGAAAACAGGTGAGAATTCACAGTCCAGTTTGTGAAGACTTGGACTAACAGATGCCAGCTTTGCTCTGAGATCTATCTGTGTGTTGCTGCCGCCAAAGTTCCTGTGCAGAAGCGAGTACAGTCCTGGTTATGAAGAAAAGTCCTCCAAACCCCCTTTTCCTGGGCACATAAGTTATACCCCAGTTTCCTTTAAAGTTAGATTAGGTCTGAAGAGAGAGTGCTGGATGCTGGGTTGTTAGCAAAACCAAGTACAACACTTCATAGGCTAGCCCATCAAATTCCTTGTATGCCCACATGCCTCAAGCTCCATCAGACTCTTTTTTTTTTTCAGATCATATGAGATTTATTTTAAATTATTTTGTTATGTTTCTTTTTTTAACATCTACACTTATATTACTTCACATGAATAAGACAAACTGCGTACAGCAGGAAGAACCACGAGACAGTCGTGAGTTACATGAATGCTACATTCATAGTGATTTGGCCATTTCCATTTGTCAAGCCCGAAGCAACTATCCTTCCTACTTTGTTGGGTCCCAATTTCTGAATGAAAGTCAATATCTATCATATCTCACCTCTATTAACTTAAATCATCTCTCTTCACCTAAAAAGATATCCCCTAACTAACTACATTTGATTGTAAGATTAAACTATCTGGTCTTCAACCCCATCAGAGACTTGAGAAAAAATAAAAGTTAAATGTCCGAGTGAATTGGACGTGCAGGTGAGCAGCTTCCAAATCCATCAGACTCTTATCGGAAGGAGACGGCTATGCAATACGGAAGCTGCATGTTAAGGATGAGACTCTGTTAACAAGGATCACTCAGTGACCTCAAAGACAAAGCATCCTTGGAGTTTCCCAGAGAGTATTTTGTGGATAAATTATCAACCTTCTGTGTGTGTGTGTGTGTGTGTGTGTGTGTGTGTGTGTGTGTGTGTGAGAGAGAGGGGGGGGGGGAATAAAACACTTTAAAGATTGTTGATCTGCTGAATACATATATTTTTGTGCCTGAGTATGCAACGTGTATGTACAGGAGCCTGCGGATGTCAGATCCCCTGGATCTGCAGTTACATATGGTTTTTGAGTTATTATGTGGGTGCTGGGAACTGAATCTAGATCCTCTGCAACAATCGTAACACACACATTAGTTTATTATCATCTATTTAGTTTATCTCCTGATTGATATTCCTTGTTTGTGTCTTCCTGTTCTCACGCTCCCTCCCCTTTCACCCTATTCCCCCGCCCCCCCCCCCCCGACCTCATGGAGACTTCTCTTTAGCTTTCAATCCTGTTTTCTTAAATCAATGTTTTCTTAATACAGGACTTCCTATAGCCCAGGCTAGTTTCAGGTTTTTTAAATTGAGCCAGTGATGGCCTTGTAGTCCTGATTCTCCTGACTCTGCTCAGCTTCTCATTCACTTGTCGATGTTGGGGTCAATTTAGTTCTATAGCTATTATTACTTTGCTTAATGCAATTGGGGGGACATAGGAAGAGCAGATTATGTTTCTTTCTTCTTTAGGAAGCAAAACCACTAATACTGTCTCCAAAGCCTGCACCGTTCCTGAGTCGATTGTCATCGTCAGCGTTTCCTTGAGTCTGCAGTGAAGCTGAAAGACAAGAGCCTTGCTTTATGCACAGGGAAGCTGAGCCTTATCCAGTTTCCCCATCACATGTAAACTGGTAAAGTGACCAGTTTTATTAAAAAGAATAAATTCTATTGATTTCATTCTTCTTGACTGACAACCCTCGCAGTACAAAAGCTTTTAAATGAGGGTTTTTTGAAACAAAATGAACTAGAATAGACTGAAACCTGAAAAGCTCTTGCTTCTTCTGCAGACAGCATTCACTCCAAAATACTCAGAGTTGGTAGAACACATCGGCGAGTTGTGGCAACCAATATTCACTCATTTTTGTTATAATTGCAGGTTTGAAGGCCAGCTTCTGCGATTTCAGGAATGTCAGGTCACCCCCGGAACAACACAGACAGGCCATTAAGCTTATTATCTGCTAAATCTGCCAGGAACTTGCTTATAAAATGAAATTGTACAGAGGATTGTCTTATTTTTAGAAATGAATGAAGTATGAGGTTCCTTAAGTGCAATTTGGATCATCTCTGTAGGCATGTGATTGCAAGGAGCTTTTCCACTTTTAATCCAGCAGGCAACGTTTTGTTTCCCATGAGAGCTCTTCCAGAATGTCCTGTCCTCTTCCTAAGGCGTCATCGGTGTCTGTGCATTTCTCCTGTCAGCAGTGAGGCCTGAGAACACGCAGAAGCATCTACTTGACCTCACGTAACTCCTTCCCCTTTCACCTGTTTTATCATCATCTATGTGTCCCCTGTTACCTCCCTCACCAGGAGAGTCTGTCATGTCCCTCAGACCATCCTGTAGGCCACGTGGACTCACTCCAGGCACACACTGTCACGCATTGTGTGACACGGCTTCCTCCAGGTTTTCACTATCAAGCTTTTCTTAGTGCACACACCACTTCAGTTCTGTCTACTAATTTCTCCTTGGTCTGAAGCTAATTTCTATGTACTTATTAAAGCAGGCACCATGTATGCTCTCATGTTCTGCTCAATGTGTCTGTTTATATTCTATACAATCCAATTTCAGATATCTTGTTTAGTGACAAAAAAAAAAAAAAAAAAAAAAGAGATCAAGATAGAAGCTATCATTTAGTACAAAAAGACTAAAAACATGCTGATCCTCTCTGACTTCTGGAGTCTAATGGCCATAATAGAATTTTGTCATTTTGAAGCCAATATACACAGGAAACCAGATCATTCTTTGCATTGGCCTTTGTCTACTGAGATCTTATCTGAGGCTACAGAGGGTTTAGCTATAGAGGCCAATGTCAGCAGGGCCAGGACCAAGCAAGGCTGATCTGACGGTCAGAAAGGGTTCATCCCTGTGAATAGGAACCACATGAATGTTCACTGGTGCTCCATTTACCCAGAACCCATCAATGTCTATAAAAGACAGATGCAATGTGATGTGGCTGCTGAGCATCGTTCCCATTTCCTACCTCAGCATAGAGGAGGGTGAGAGCTAAATGGTGACTTAACTTCGGAGGATGGCTTGCAAAGTTTACTTCCAGTCTCTTCTCTGAAGACTAAGTGCTTTGCCTTACATTGTGTCCTTGTTTCCAAGTCTACTACAGGAATATTTCATGAATCAAGATGCAGACTCAGTTGGCAGAGTTTTGTGTTTGGCTGAGATTGTTTATTAACAGGACAAGAGGTTTTAAACATTGTTGGTAATTACCTAGATTGAAATGACTAATATAAACTTTATGATGGTCAATATGCCTGCATTTCAAAATGTATACCATTTTCAGGGACTCACCCACATGCACACACATTTTTTATGCATTATATGATATGAGGCAAAGGGCCAGGAAACATATTAAAGAAAATTCCAGAATTTACTCAAGTAGCAAAAATTTAACAGAGATAAACAAAAAATATGTGTAGGGTCTTATCTCAGAAGGTTTTAAAGAATGACCTAATTCACACTACAGATGTGCAAATTAGACCATTCCTATGCCAACTTTTCAGACATTTAGTAAAAAAAAATTTCTCCTATTTAGGAAACAGATCAGACCTACCTAGAAAATCAGAGACTTTTTTTTTTATTACGTCCTTAATATTCCTGAGAGAAGATTTCTATACTATACATTTATTTAACAGAATAAGGTGTCCTTGATAAATCAATAAGGCTATATGAAGCAGATGTAAGGAGCTTACAGAGAGTCATTATAAATATACAGTATTTCTTCTATTATATAAAGCAATATGAGAACTTAGTAATTTATTTAGACAGATGAAAAAAAGCTTTAGAAAAATTTTGAAACAGTACGATAAAAATAAATATATTTATGTCTCTCCTCTGCATCCCTGTAGAGTTTTTCCATCCCACCTCCTTTTCTACCTGTTTGGAAAGACACATTCTGGCAGAATGTTCAGGACTTAATATCCTTCCTAACCACACACAAGTGGAATTCCTGCCTCATAGCATCAAATCTCCAGGGAACAAAATCTGGCCACATAGAAAGAACATAAACTGTTCCCTCAAAAGATGGCAGATATTTGGCACATGGCTTGGGGCTAGTTTAAACAATTGATCAGTAGTATCACCTTGGCATGCTCATTGTTTATAAGCACTCTATGCCATTTGCTATAAAAATAGAAGCACATGTTTTGTTTATGAGCCTGGTTTGGATCAATAGGGATTCTCTTGACCTAACTCAGGAAAATGCTGTGTGCCTACAAACAAGAAGGAGAAGGACATGTGCAGCAAGCAGCTGCAAATCCCTCCAGCCCTTTTGAAGGAAGGGATCTGCTCAGTTACCCTATTAAGCATATTTAAAATTTGCTTAAAAAAATAGAGAATGAAACAATAACTCTTACTATATTTCCTATCTAAACTCAGTGTTGGTAAGTGACCCATAAGATCATTACTTTTAAGTAGCATTTAAAAATACTTCTTACGGGCTGGAGACATGGCTCAGAGGTTAAGAACACTGATTGTTCTTTCAAAGGTTCTGAGGTCAATTCCCAGCAACCACATGGTGGCTCATAACTCTCTAGAATGAGATTTAATGCCCTGATCTGGCCTGCTGTCTCACATGTAGGCAGAATACTGCATAAATAATGAATACATCTTTAAAAATAAAAATAAAATACTTCTTACCATGAGAGATGGAAGTGACATGTGGAAACACATTTGAAAAGACAGAAAGCTAACTAAACTGCTGTGATGGTAGGTATTTGACAACTGAAGGTTAGAACTCCGATTCTTTCAGCAAAACACATTCATGTCTATGTTCATCAGGGCTGAGTGATGAATATTTCCTTTTCTCTCACCCCTTATTCAATCTTCCCTTCTAACCTAGCTCAAGGATTACTTAGACCACATTATTTCTTTATATATTCTCAGTTCTCAGCCACTATTGCTCTTGTGAGAGCACAATCCCTTACCCTTTTTATTCCAAGCATCAGAGGCAAGACAGCACATTGCTTAGGACTGAGAATGGGCCTGTTTCAGGTGCTAGATTCAAGGTGATGTCAGACAGCTTAGCCTCTAGCAGCAATTTTCCAGCTGTGCTCATGATTCTGAGCCGATAGCACATATCTGGCTGGCACAGACACATGTTTACTATTAGAAAATCATTACATGCATTAGTTATTATTTTCCTTATAGTTTTCTTTGTTTTGACCTCTTCTGGCTTTGTACAAACTCACCCTATAAGAACAAAATATAACCCATGCCTTCCTTATCTTGCTGTCTTTTCTGTGTTTGTGATATGAAATCTTGTTTCATGTATGTCTGCTTAGTACATCAGGCATTAGAGGGCAATGCTGCCTTCTCCCCAAGGTGCAGTCCCTTGAGGCAGTGGGTCCCAGCCTTCCTAATGCTGTGGCCCTTTAACGCAGTTTGTCATGTTCTGATGATCCTCTACCATAAAATTATTTACTTCCAGGATAGAAACGTAACTTCAGCACAGACGCTGCCTTCCGTATCAAACCTCACTCTGGCCGCCTTTCTCTCCACAGGAGTGGCCAGGGGAACGGAGATCAAAAGGAAGGCCAGACTATCTAGAACTGAGGCTCGAAAACGTGCTAGGATCAGGAGCAGAAGGGGCAACTTTCTGAGACAATTTAAACTTGCTACACCAAACTAAGAATGTTTAAGTTTCCAAAATATTAAGAACCAATTATAAATTGGGCATGCTCTATTTAGGAAGCCAGCGAGCTTCTCAACATGTTAACAAGGGAACTTGACTTAGTTACAAACTGCTAGAGAGCAGAGCTGAGGAGCTGGTTCACGCCTAGTACAGCGGGCGTCTCCTGCCCTGCTCTTGTGAACTTGACTAGCTACCAATGTTTCTGTGGGATCTATGATTAGGTGTAAATTAGAGAAAAGCCACCTCATGTTTGGTAAACAAGCGAGCAAGCAAACAAATAAAAATAAAATAAGATGCAGCACATGCATTATTTTACTTATCCTTCTCTCTTAGTTGAAAAACATACACTGACTCGTGACGCTGACCTGCACTCTAGTGACACAGTCTCACACCGCCTTCCCCCTTTAAAATTTATTCACTTTATATCCTGATATCGCGCCCCCTCCCTTTCTCCTCCTGGTCTCACCCTTCCTCCCTTTCCCCTCCCACCCTCCCCTAGTACTCAGAAAGGAGGAGCCCTCTTCCCCTACCTTCTGACCCCAGCCTATCAAGTCTCTCCTCCTCCTCTGTGGCCTGGCAAGTCCACCAACCAGAGGGACACAATCAACATCAGGCAACACAGTCCTTGTCACAGACAGCTCCTGCTCCCATACGGGGCCACACATGGAGACTGAGAAGTCTAACCCTTTAAAGGGTCACTGTGGTTGAAACAGAATTGCAAATACTAAATTGGTTTTTTTGTTTTTGGTTTGCTTTTGGTTTTGTTCTTGTTTTTTTTTTTAACAGGAATTTTGTGTGTAGCCCTGGCAGTTCTGGACTCACTTTGTAGACCAGGCTGGCCTCAAACTCACTTAGATCCACCTGCCTCTGCCTCCATGAGTGCTGGGAAGTTGGACATAGAAACTCATGTCAGTGTTTTTAAATGAATCACTCCCCTTAACTTTCACAGTGTAATAGTGAAATTTATGATTTTCTGCATTTGATAAGAAATTGTATCTCAAAGATTAATACGGTTTGCCACAGTCACATACGTAGACAGAAACTTAGAAGACCAAAATTTAAATTTGGTAATCAAAATCAGTGATATCATCTTTAATCTTCCACCATTCAACTACGATACTAAAATTTTAAACATCAAATAAGGTTCTTTTTCTTTCTTCCCTTCTTTCTTCTTTCTTCTTTCCTTCCTTCCTTTCTGTTTGTTTGCTTCCCTTTTTTTTTTTCAAGACAGGTTTTCTCTGTGTAGCCTTGGTAGCCTTGGCTGTCCTCACTTGCTCTGTAGACCAGGCTAGCCCAAAACTCAGAGATCTGCCTTGCTCTGCCTCTCTCAGGTTCTTTTTCAATTTAAAATATTGGCTTAGACTTCTAGAGAATATACTATCTATATGTCCATATTATTTCATACCAATAAAAATTAATGCACACATATCAAAGTAAAAGTTTTACTCATATGACCTAAATTGTTTTTGTTATCATTTTTTATGAACACATCTTGGGGTTGTGCTTTAGCCACTACTTGATTCCCTCCAGATATGTTCTGTTTTCTTTTCCATGTCTGTAGGATGCAGACTCCAAATGTAGGTGTGAGTGGGAAGACTGTCAGCACAGAAGCAGCATGGTGATGTGCACAGTCTCTGGTTTCTAGCCATCTTGCATCCCTCTATTAATTTTCCTCCTTCTTAATTGGCATTTTCATTCCATCTGCCATCTTTTGCAGGGCACGCATCTGTCACGCTCTGTGCATGCTTACTTTTTATGAATACGACATCTCCTCAATGTATTCTCCAGACTAGTAATTTATTTGAAAATGTAATATTTAAGATAACGTGGGTTAAATTCTTCTCATTTTAAAGTTGTACATAGATGAGACTTTTATTTGTGGCTACATTCTATAGTATCTTAAGATAATAAAGCTAAGATCTACAATTTATTATACAATAGATTATTATATTTAGGTTGCCTTGGTTGATTTCTAATGCATTCAATTCTAGCTATATCAAGAGAGGTTAACTGGGGGATGGTGTGGTGGGGGTAATTCAAACATTCTGTATATAGATGCTCACATGCAGGTGAGCCTGCTTTGCATTTTAGACCTGCGGCTATCACAGAACATAACTGTCCATATGGGAATGGACACGCCCTCTTCTCCAGCTGCTAGACACACCTTTCACTGCACTATCTGTGAGAAAGCTTGGTCCTTAAAAGAAAACAAGAAATTTCCAGCACTCCACAGATAAACACTCGACTTTCTTGAAAGCTATTCCAATATCTTTTTTTATCAAAAAATAATATAAAAGTTTTTAGCATATCCAGAAATGTATAAAGTAATACACCCCTTTAGTTCAAACATATTAAAATTTTCATAAACAAATGATGAGGTATGAATTTTGTATGCAAATGCCATGTACCCAAATATGAAAATAATCTGTACATATGTATCTGCCTTGGCTTTAAACATACTTAGTTTATTTTAATGAGCTGCCAGGAAACATTTCAAAATATTACAGATTATATAGGACCTGTTAGCAAACCTTAATGAACTGCTCCACCCTGCAAGAAGATCATCCCACAAGGCTTGTTTACTGTTCGACTCCAAAATAAGTCTGATTACAAAGATCTTTTAAAACTATGCAAATAAAAATTTCATTTTCTGTTTTTAGGTCTCAAATTTATATACATTACATTATTGTTCCTCAAAGCATCAAATTCAGAACATTTTCAAAACAAAAAACTTCATGTTCCATGCTGTAATTGATATGAAATATTTAATAGTAACCTGGAATATTGCCTACAACTAACATTAAAGAATACTTAAATCACTTCCCCGTATTTTCCTCCTTCAAGCCCTTCTCAACTACCCTGGCCTGGAACCCCTCTCATGAACCCTGACTCTGTTGACAGTCTCCTCTTTTTCTTTTATTATTATGCTTACATACACATACATACATATGTATATAAATATATATATATATATATAATTTGCTGGGTCCAAATGTTTGTTGCTTATGTGCATATATTATTGAGGATGACAGCTCTGCAGTGGGTAATCAATAGGAGGGGGCATGCCTGGGAGAAGAATTTCTAGGACAGAAATCATTTCTAAGAGAAACTTTGACAACAGACTTTCTGGCATTCTGCCTCTTACAACCTTTCTGCCCCTTCTTCTGTGATGTTCCCTGTGCATCTGATGTAGATGTATCTTCTAGGGCTGAGCTCCCTACAATTAGTTTACGCCTGTACTGTGTCCAGTTGTATTTTTTGTGATAGTCCACAATTGCTGTAAAGAGATACTTCTTTAATGAGGAGTGGTATCTAGATGCATATGTAGGTATAAGATTTAGAGTATGGTAAAGAATTATGGTCTTTAGTAAAGTGATGGCTGTTGACTCTCTTCTAAGGTCCACGACAACACTAGCCTTAGGAAGCTGGCTAGCTCCCTCCTCTCACGTAGTCCTTAAGTTCAAACTGACAGCTGTTGTTTGCCACTGACATGCAAGTGCCACTTATGGCACCTTGATGCATATCTTGTAATGCTTGCAACTTTCATGTTTCACAGTGCTGCGGTTGGGTAAAACACTTAAAGCTTCCCTCCTTTGGCAGCTTGCATAGCACTTTCTGGAACCATGGAAGCAAGGCTGAAGGAGAGAAGCTTTCAGGTAAGAACCAGCTTGAATAATCCAATTCCCGCATCCTAAGTGCCCGGTGTCTTCAACAATAGAGCCTATTTTCAATCCCGAGAGGGAAACAATTGCTTATTATTGTTTTGGGAGTCACTTGAATTACCCTGACCAATATCCCATTACACAGATACTTGCTCAGCACCGTTCATAAACTCACAATAGCCAGAAATGGAAATTATCTAAATGTTCTTCAACAGATGAATGTATAATGAACGTGTGGCACGTTACACACAGGGAGACTCATCAATAAGGAAAAGTACAATCATAGAATTTTCAATTAAATGAATGAAACTAGAGAAGATTCAGTCGTGTGAGGCAACCCAGATCCACAAAGACAAATGCCACATGTTTTCTCGCATATCTGATCCCATGTGGTCTCATTTATGTGAAATCCTCAGATGTGAGGACACAGTATGGAGCAATTGCAGAAAACAGGGAAAGTGTAAAGGGGGTGGCCACGTAAGAGGGAAAAAGCAAGGTATATGTGATATAAAGTGAGAAATGAAATAACACAGAGGGGCTCCAATTAGAAAGGAGGGAAGGAAGTCGATACAGGAAGAGGAGGAGCAACAACGGAAAAATAATGCCAAAACTGTCTAATAAAGCAACAAGAAATCATTTTACTTTATATTTACCTAAAATTATACACTATACATATCTATACAGAAAAACATAATACACACCTACTCACCTACACACATGTGCATGTGCGTGCGTACACGCACACACACACACACACACACACACACACACACACACACGAAGTCAAGCCTCTTGCGACAACGATGCTACCCACAAAAGCCACAGACAATACCCCCAGTGCCAGACATTTTAAGGTAAGTAAATATATGACTTTCTTTGAAAGTTATACATTTAAGAGAGTGCTTCAGTCAGGCTATAGTTAAATGCATGCATTTAATGTCATTTCATTTAAAAAACAATGGGCTTTACAACACTGCAAATATTGTGCTCTCTTGCACACCTGTTACCAGTAATGAAAAAAGTCAAAGTCCTTGGTAAATGATCTGTTCTGAAACTATGCTGCTAATCAAAGCATGGAGCTGAATATGGATACACGTGGTTCTTCCTGGTAAGAGAACATTATTGTATGTAAAACTGCCACTGACTAGAAGCTAACCTTGAAGAACAGGATAAAATAATAAAACACTGAGCACTCTGCTCTCAGCTAGGTGGCATGAGGGCTGCGCCTTTTCTTTTTATTAGAATTGGCAGGCAAAAAGCCCAAGCATGCCTGTCCTATGAGATGTATGTACTGACCTCAAAGGGTGAAATGCAGGGCTGTATTTATTCAGGTGAAAAAATACAAAGCTTGCGTGTTGTGCAGTGGTGATCAAACAATGAAGATTCCAAAGAATGTTCTCCATTGTGCAGCTCTCATACCTCAACTGCTGTATTGCTACAATGTTGAGGTAAGCTAGAAACATCAAAGAATTTTAAGGTCAGTGACAGTTTTACACAAAATAATTTCTCAAGTAAGGATATTTCCAATATCTCTATATATGTAATGTTAAGAGAACTTGTAGGAGTAGTTTCTACACTAATTTATTTAACTTTAAGACAGTCCCAAGGCACTAATCTACTACATTAAATAAATGTTATTTTCTATGTTATTTTGCTGCAACTTTTCTAGTGATGAGATCTAATGTTTTAGGTTCTGGATACATGATTAAATGGTCAATTTCATCAGGATAACACATTCAGATTATTGCATGCCTTTTAGGTGCTAGATATGACTCATACCCAGACACCCAGAGCTAATGAGTTTACAACAGTATTCCCAGCTCAGTGTGAATTCCTTTCTCTGTGTAACTTCCTTCAGTAGTTAGCTAGTCATTTGACTGTCCATTGATCACAGTTTTCTTCCTTGTGAGATGAGAAAATTAAAATGGAGCATTTGCAAACCTCCTTTGAGGTATGGAATTTTGGGATTTCACAGTAAGTAACTTCAGGAGTTGCAAAGTGGAGAAGATACTGGGTGGAATAGCAGGGCTTGGCATGGAATGTGAAATATGGGGTTTAATAAACAGAAGGGAGGGAGGAGCACATTCCAGGGCAATGGAATTGGGTGAACTCAAGAGAGCTGATGTAATAATTTCACAAGGGCCCAGCCTTCTAGAGAGGACACTGGTGCTCCTGAGCAGTGCAGGAGAAGAGCACTGGTAGTCTGAGCCACACGGTGGTGGAATGACTTGATTTTCCAGCATGAGATTCAAGTTTTATTTTAGAAGCAAAACTACTTTCTAAGTAAAAAACTTTTAAAAAGTGTTTTTCATCAAGATTAACAAAAACGATAAATGTGGGTGTCTTAAAGAGATAAGGTGTGGTGGCACTCAGAGGAAGGATGGCAGGCTACCAAGAAGAGACTTGATACCCTATGAGCATATACATGGGGAGGAGGTTCTCCTTAGTCACAGTCATAG
The DNA here is from genome assembly GCF_903995435.1 of Acomys russatus. Taxonomy (NCBI): domain Eukaryota; kingdom Metazoa; phylum Chordata; class Mammalia; order Rodentia; family Muridae; genus Acomys; species Acomys russatus. The sequence continues at coordinate 21,567,001 of NC_067164.1, read as the reverse complement.
GGGAGGGGAGTAAGGGGAAAATGGGAGGGAGGAAGGAATGGGAGGATACAAGGTATGGGATAACCATTGAGATGTAATATGAATAAATTAATAAAATATATTTTTAAAAAAGAGAGATAGGCCTCATTTGGCTGCTTGAGTCATACAGGGATGAGTTATAAAAAGATTTCATTTGGTGGCCTCAGGTTGCAGTTTAAAGGAAGGAACAAAGACCATCTTCTTGGTCAGGTAACAACGACACAGCGGTATTTGTATTTCATGTAAGCATCCTGCCTCCTTGGAGTTGGGTGATGATCCATGTGCTACCACAGCACCATAAGCCTAATGATCATTTCATATCGCTAAAACAAAAACCGGTAAGAGCCGCAACGACTTTCTCTGTGTACAGTAAGATGACAATTTTTTTTTTTTAATGCTACACTGAACTAAAGAGTGATTTAATTCTCATGATTTTTTAAAGACATTAGAGGGTAGTATTTGTAAGATAAATAAAGCAGTTTGGTAACGTAGCTTCACAAAGGAGGTAGACGGGCAATAGAAGAGAGCGGAGCATATCTGAGCAGCTAAGAAGGTAAAACGCTGCGAAACGTGAATCTCATTAGACTGGATAGAATCGAAAACAATTCTCCTAGGGTTTGAGTCTAACAGCATTAAAATAAAATTGCCATCAAAGTTGCCATGGATTTATTTAATCTTCAACATGTAGGCTATACTTGCCTGCTTAGTATAAATCTGCAATTAAACTGTAAAAATGGTTCTTAGCACAGTACCTCTGGGGTCCTTTATTCGAAGTTAGTTCCCATAAGATGATGAGAAATATTAAGAATCTGAATCACTCAGTATTACTTGTGCCAGATCCACTGTGGAGATCCCAAGGCAGGCATATTTAATGAGGGAGTCAATTGCTGCCTCAGTTCTAATTTGGCCTTTTCCAGTGTCCAATATGTTTCTCTCAAATGAACTGGTCCATAGGGAGCTTCAAAAACTCAGGGTGTGTGAAGAAAAGGAACAGGGGGAAAGTCAGTCCTATGACAGTTTTGGGTAAGCTTCATTTTTTACAAACTGAATTGGATGGCTTAAACTAACCAGAGTATAAGCACCTTAATTAATCAAAAAATTCCTCTTAATACCAAGTATCACACATACTACCATTTTACTATGGAGTAGAGTGACTCTGCATTGTCCTGCATATGGTCCAAATTAGCACCTGCATAGCTCAGTTATTAAATGAGAAACAGCTCTTCCCTTGACCTATAGAGTTTTTGTATACAAGAACCTATCCAACAGCATCATGTCCTCCCTTATCAGATGTGTGTGGTATGACATAATGAATGTAACACTTCAGCGCAACTGGCAAGGTTTCAATTCCCAAGCAGGGGCTCATGTTTCTCAGCTCATTGTTTTTAAAGCAGACATTATGCATTGGGTAGCTAATGTTGAAGTACTGGACTTTTCCCCCTCAGAGATCTCAAACCAAACCTGAGAAACTAGTAACCCAAATTTAATAACAGTTGGAAAATTTATGTGCTGAACAAGAACTTCTTAGATTAAGTGATGAAAATGCCAGAGGAATGCTACGTGGATGTGTGGGGCCAAACCAAGATCTCTTTTATGTGGAAAGTGTGTAAAGGTGAATTGTATTGCTCAGAACACTAAACAGTCATTTTAAGAGTAAAATTCACATCCAAATCCAAAATGATTTTCCAATATTGTTTAAATTATAATCACCCAAACTAATACATACCAATACAATTATGAAGAAAGTAATTGTCTCCAGGGTAGTTTGTCTTTTTCTGGGAACCAATGTGTGATTTTGTGTGTATGTGTAGCTAATTTATTAATTCTAATTATTTTCCATTGCTATCAATTTTTGGTACAAACACACACACACACACACACACACACACACACACACACCCCTGAAGTTTACAGTACCAAGAAAGTGTTGCAAGTGTAAATAGACAAAAGAAAAAAGGACAAAAGATAGCATATGTATTTACTTAGGAATGGAATATGATGGTGCTAGTTATAATAAAATGTTTTCAAGTGTTTGTGTGAATGTGTGCATGTATGTGTCTCGTGTGATAGGTATGTGTGCACATGCATGGACATGTATGTGGAAGCTACGTATCACCATTGCTTCTTCCTATAATTGCTCTCCCATGTACTTTTTAAGGCAAGGTCTCTCCCCAGCACGGCCCAGGCTCGTCCTCTGCCCTCAGTGCTGGCACTGTCGTCTCCCCCATTGTAGCCAGCACCTTTACACAGGGGATCAACTCAGGCTCTCTGCTCATGTGGCAAGTCCTTCACTAACTGTGCCATTTCCCCAGCCCAGTAAAAGGTTTTTATGCTGATTAAAAATTAGTACTAAAGATACATTACGAGTATACCTAACTACTCTATAAAGAACTAGGATATAGATTTAGGTTTAAATACTATATTTGGATAATAGCATCATTTATGAAAACATTAAGATGCTAAAACTATGTATAATCTTTAAAACTCAGAAAAATTTATAATACATAAAAAGGAATTGCTAGATTTCCCTGATGTAACAAGAGCAATTTAATACATATTTATTGAGTGTAAATAGCATATGCTCAAAACATACCCCAGAAAAATCTTTCAAAATATAAAACTATATTCAGATCACATAGTGAAATCTTACTATTTACAAGTTAAACTTGTTTTATACTTGGTAGGGAACTTTTGAACTAACCATTTCAATGTAAATAGCTGGAATTAAAATAACCATGCACATAAGAAAGTTCTGTGATGCCCTAAATAAGGAAAATGTTACACGTACCTGACAACTTATATCCTGGCAAATCAGATGTATCATAAAAAGATAAAAAAGATACAGTATATTTCAGCAAAACTTCAGTGATGCACAGCGACTTCTAGTAAGGTTTGGGGGGTGTAGCTCTCAGAGAAGATAATACTTTAAGCTCTTAGGGCTACCATTTAGAAAGAAGATTTGAATTAACAGGTTTGAAGTCAATGATAGCCAAAAGTTATGAAAGTTGACTTATTGGCCAAAAACATTAAAATACTATTACGAAGGAGCACTCCTTACAACTCAGAGAAAGAAGTTTAAGAATACAGAAAAGGAAGTTTACTAGATTTCCATGATAACACAAACATTTTGTATTAATATACATGTATATATATATATACACATATATATGGCATTTAATTAACAATTAAATAATTATAAATCTGTCCAAGAGATTTTGCATTAAATTAGGTGTTGTCAGATCTATAGTAACTGAGTAAAAGAAAGAACAGAGTTTCCAGGTATAGCTGTAAATTTTACATTATAAAATTAGTATCAATCTTCTTTCCTACACATCCATTGGGAATGAAAAAGTAAGAAAATATTGTATCAAATGGCTAAATGACGGCCTTTGACCTTATAAAAATGTAATTAGTGGCACTGGATTTGGTCTCAAAGTGTGAGGATTGGTAGAGAAAGAAGAGCTGAATAAAATACCAATGTGTGTGCTTCAAAGAGAGAACATTTGAGACATTTTTTAGTTTTGAGAGCTGTAAATAATCATTTACAGAGGTTTGACACTTGCATGGTGTTCTTTAGAGACTTCCAATCCTCACAACAGCATCAACCTAAACTGCAGAGAATTCACTCTATAGGATTAACGAGATGGACGTATTGTAGAACAGAGAAAGAACTGACAAAATCTGTAGACCAGATGGAGAAAACTAGGATGAATGAGAGGTAATTCACAACCCATAAATCAGCGCTGATGTCAACTGACAAAGTACTGCAGTACAGAGGGAGGTTTTTGACCAGGGGTCCCAGGACTGCGCTTGGCAACGTGTTCAGCATTCCTACCACCAGGCCAGGTAACGACGCTGGAGGCCTAGAGTTTAGTCAAAGCCAACTACACTTTACCTTCAGTTTTTTTTAATGTGTAATATAGATGACAATTCTAGGAAAGCTACAAAAATAGAGCACAGTGGCAAGGAAGCAACATTTTCTGGCCTTGGGAGGACAGACGCACATACGAAGTCATGGTGATTGTGACGCCATACTAGAGACCTGTGCAGTACTGCCACAGACCAGCAAGAAGGGTGTTTAGTCAGCAACTGTTAGCTGCTGGGGAAGAGAGCTGGTTTTCTCTAAGCACAACTCTTGGCAAGTCAATCACTCTCCAGCAGAAGACCATGCACCTAACAAGATTTGAACAGCAGTTTCCATACTTTTGAGGTTATGCTACTTGGAGTTGGGAATGAAACTTTCCCATTTCCATATGTCTAAATCTTTTCCAAGTAAAGCATTGGGTTTGTGGGCCTTCCTGGGGTACGGGGCAGTCACTGCCCAAGATTACACTTTGCAACTTACACATCTGTCCATCTGTCATCTGCTAAGTTACTTTTGGGAAATTCAGAGGACCATGGCCTTTCCCCCTCCACTTTCAACG